>NC_056739.1:1700638915-1700912938 GCF_019279795.1 Protopterus annectens | reverse complement strand
TGATGTCACAAACAAATATCTGGTTAAAAGCAACAGAATAAAAAGCTAGTAAAACACTAGTCATTCAAACCAAATATCACAACCTCCTTTAAATAAATTGCAGTTCCTATATGTACAGCTTATGACTAAAATTATGTGACCATATTCGGCCCTAGTGCTACAATGTTTTCATATCAGAAATAGTTACCGTGTTATACATATAAAACTACATTAATCATGTAGCTACAAAATCCTAATTCACTATGCATATTATCTACAATAATGAAAGGAGTGTTACTAATAAATTCCTCAAGCATCTTAACTAGTATCGTTGTTATACACAAGCTTCTCTATACAAACAAGTAACTGATTTAATAATATGCATTTAAATATGCTCTAAAACATAAATGCAGTTTAATGCGTAATTCATTAGACGCCTGCACACCATTACCTAGCGAGTGCTTTCATTTTTAATAAGCATTTTATTGATAGAGCCTCATTCAACCCTGGTAGTGTATGGGCTCCCATCCGAATTTGCCATTCTAACTCTCCTTCCTCCAGTTCTAACTCCCAAGGACCTCCTCTTAACTTCCACTCTACTTTTTGTATCACTACAAATGAAAACCTATGAAGAGGGAATTCCAAGATATGTTTTGCCAAAGCGTTGGTAATGACATTGTTGTTTATATTATATTGCTGTTCATAAATTCTTTGTTTTATCTTTCTCTCGGTTTTCCCAATATAGAAAGCTTTGCAGTGATCACAGACCTCGTGGACCACCCCCTGGGAATCACAATTGAACTTGCCTTCCATAAAGTACTCCTTATCTCTAATTTTTATTTTATTAGTTACTTTAATGAATTTGCATTGATGGCATCTACCACACCTACTTATGCCTGTGCAACTCTTAATTGTTTTTTTTTAGATCTCTCAACCAGGCTTTTCAAGTTCAAACCCCTTCTGTATGTTAATTGGGGAACTTGGCTAAAAGACTTTCTTAGGCAGTGGTCTCCCAAGATGAAAGCCCAATTCTTACTAATAATCTCTCTAATACATTGAGAATCTAAAGAATAAGTTGTCAAAAATCTAATGACCTGCCTAGAACTTTGTTCACATGTAGAGCTAGTATCTAGATCAACCTGTGGTGGAAAGGGGACTCTATCATACCCTTTGAACACCAAGGGAGAAAAATGTCCTGAAAGTCATTTGTTGGTAACTTCATCAAAAATCTATTCAACGAAGGCCAGTGGGTAACCCCTCTTGCAAAACATAGATTTTAGAAGTTCACATTCTGTCAGGAAGTCTACAAAATCAGAGACTACTCTGGCTGCCCTTTCATTACTGCTTTCTTTTAGTGTAGCGGGTGGCAGCTTATAAAATGCAGGAACGCATTAGAATAGGATCGCTTTCGGAAGATAGCCATCCTAAATCTGTAATTCGGATGATCTTTAATCAGATGGATATCAAGGAAGTCTATCGCTTCACACCCTATTTGAAACGTGAAGTCTAAGAAGTTAGTAAATGCTGTAATTTCACCTATAAATGGTTGAATTAGAGCTACTTCACCTTTCCATAAAAGGAACATGTCATCCTGGTATCTAGTGTACCAGGCTACATATTGCCTAAACTTCAAATTTTTGAGTAAGAATACTCTTTCCCAATAAGGCATAACACTATTAGCGAAACTGCTACCACATGACTACCCCACTTTTCTGTAAGAAGAGATGATTGTCAAAATAAAGGAAATTATTAGCCAGGGCAATCTCTAGGAGCATTTCAATGACATAGATATCTTTGTCATCTAAGCCCTTCAGGTGGAGGAAGTCTCTAACCCATTCTACACCAAGTTGCTGAGGAATAACGGTGTACAGATCTTTGACATCCACCGTAATGAAAGTTAAATTATCATTGTATTCAATGTTGTTAATATTCTCAAGAAAGTGCCACGAATCGTGGCATATTTGAGGCTCGGATCTAACTATTGGCTTTAATTTGGAATTAACGTATTTAGCACATGCATATGTAATGGACCCCCTACTATCCACAGTTGGTCTAAACGGTGGATTGGCCAAATCCTTGTGGATTTTGGGGGCCCCAAAAAAGGTGGGAATGATAGGTGCAGACATATTTAAATAGTGCAGGGTGTCAGTATCTATGCTCCCTTCCAAAAACAAGTCAGTTATGGTGCTGTTTATTCTCCTGTAAGCACCATTAACTTGGCTGAGACTAACCTGCTCATACACAGTACTATCCAATACAGACTGCATCCTCCTTGTGTAATCATGTAAATCCATAAACACAAGCCCTCCCCCCTTGTTGGGTTTCATAAACCGCACTTTGCACACATTCAATAAATCAATAAAAGCAGTTTCTTCAGTGGAAATGTTCTTATGCTTTAAGTGCAAAGTGTTATTAAGCAACATCCTTCTGAAGTCAGTCTCACATGCTTTTTCAAATAAAGCAAAAGTTTCATGCAACTGCTGGTTAAAAAGGCTAGAAACCCTCAGGTTGTCTGTCAATGTTAAACTAGACCCCATAAGGCATGATAAGTTCAACTTGCGCACAAATATTTTCAGGTCAATAACCGTCTTAACCAAGTTAGCCTTCTTGTCAGGCACGAATGTCAAACCTTTGGAGAAGAAATTGACCATATCCTTATCCACACGAAGGGAACTAAATTGAAAATTTTAAAATCCCCTTCAGTACTTACTAATATTTGTGGAAGGTCTGCCCTTATCCCTTCCTCCGATTTTGGTGTTTTCTGTTCTGACCCTACCTCCTGTTGTTGGTTTGTCAATTTGGGTAGTGTTGTTGTACACCATTGTTCATGCGAAAATCCTGCTTATTGCCATTTCCATAAACAGTAGGATTTGTGCCAGCTGTTTGCTCATGCTGTTGAGGAACATGGTTGTTTCTGATCCACTCACTACGGCGAACTAAGGAAACTGAACTGCCATTCATGGAATCGCCAGAATCATCCTGGCTGGTTATGCTGTCCTGCAGACCTGAATGACCAAACCTGTCTCCACTATTATGAACATTAGTGACAAAGGGAGGGGCTGGATAGGCAAGTCCTTTGGAATAATCATTCAAATCCCTAGTAATTTTCTTCTTTTTAGTCTCAACATGCTTAATCAAGCTGGCTTCAATACTACTAAAAATCTGGGCGTGTTCAAACCTATACCTACCATAGTCATTTGCACTAATTATTATTTGTTCTAATGCTTCCAAATCAGCTCTTAAGGACACAATTTGAGCCAAATAATTTTTGATTAAGATACCAAGGAATTCTAAACCCTGTTTGTTGAAAAGAGCCTTCAACTCCAAATGGAATGGTGATCCGCTCACAAGTCCTACTGGGTATCGCCACTGGCGCAGACCCTTCGGAATGATTTTCTTATTTATACATTCCTCCAAGTAGGAAACTTCAAGCTGTAGTTTCCTACATTTGAATAATTTCTGGTCAAATTCATTAAGATGCCCCACCACAGAATTAGAAACATTGTTGTATTTGTAAAAAAAGAAGCTTCTCTCAGAAAAGCTTCCGTGGTGGGAAGATCACCTACTCTGTGTGTGTTGTTATGCAGATGATGGCCCCCCCCCACCAACGGCCTCAAACGTCTGTCTTCACACACAGCATTTGCTTGGTTCAGAGCTGAGGTAGTAGCTCTATTAGTGTCGTCTGAAATTATGGGAGGTAGAGAAGGCAGCTCAGCTTGATTAACATTAGATGCTCCCCCACCTATAAGTGCCGACTGCCCATTTCCAACATCCATTCGTTGTGACAGGGATTCCATTTTCTTTAAAAGTTCCTGCAAGAGAACAGTGAGGTCGCCTGCAGCATTCGCCTCCAAGGCAGTAGAGGATGTGTTACTTGTTCCGTTCTCTTGCGTGAACAGTAATTGTGAACGTGAACCTGAGCTGCTCGACATCGAAAAGACAAAAACAGCAACTGACGGCAAAACCAAAGTAATCAACAAACGAGAGGATCCCAGTACACTCCACTCCCACTCTGTAAAATTAACAAAAAAAATCTCACTGTTCTTTCAGTAAAAACACTAAGGTTTTCAAACTGCCATTATTTAATTTTGCTCTTAGGCAAGTCAGCTGGTGTCTGCTTTACTCTGCTGTCATACTGCTGTACAATGGAGTAAAGTAGTTGTCACACTGCCGCACAACTCTTCTTCTCCATCCTTAACTTTATGGCCCTTCTTGGGCAAATGAAGACCAAAGCCAGGTCTCTTCCTTGAACAACCTGAGAAATCAGAAACCTAATGACATAGTGGGATAAAACATAGTAACAGCATTGCCATGATATAACCATCCAAAAGCTGCCAAAACTGTTGGTGAATGTTAAAATAAAGTAAGACACCTTCTTTATGTAGCAAAAATAATTAATTTTGGGGCCCTGAACTAAGTTTTGTCATGAACCCAAACTGTTCTAGCATATAATTAATAACTATTAGACAATGGGATAATAAGTATACATTATCACCCTACTGGAGAATGACTATTTTCTAATAGGTTGTTACAGTACAAGTAAAATCCATTAAAACTATGCCAGATATTTTACAGCAACATATTAATCTCAGTAAAGCAAGGAGTAAAAAAAAATAATAATAAACAGACACCATTTTTACACTTGCTGAAATTGTCTGCTGTAAATAGTAATAATAAAAGGAAAGAAAAAAACACTTGGCTAGGAAACAAATGCAGTAGGTGTTATAAGGTCTTACCATTTACTTACCCCTTGATAAGTGTGGTTTAAAAAAAACACATTTATTGAGATGGAAAAATAAAGAAAAGAATGCAGTTGAGTGTGTGTGTGTGTGTTTGTGTGTCTGTGAGTCTGAGAGAGAGAGAATGTGAGCAAGCAAGCAAGAGAGAGGGAGAGTGCATAACTCTCAACTTTTTTGTTAGAATTCCAATCTGAAGAGGCTTTTCATCAGCATACATTATCTAACTTTAATGCCTAACTGTAATCCTCAGTAATTTACAGAAAATGAAGGAAGCAAATCAGGGATGATCTGCAAAATTAGGACAGTTGGGGGTTGCAGTGTATGCAAGTATGATCTATTTTTCATTCATTTGATCACAATGACAGGTGACATGCATTCAGTCAAGAAAGTGGCTGTAATTTCTCGATGCATTTGTGTGTGTGATCTATTTTTCTTTCATTTGATCACAATGACAGGTGACATATAGTCAGTCAAAAAGTGGATGTAATTGCTGGACGCATTTTTGTGTGTAAGCATATACGTGTGTTGACATTAAATACTTGTATAGCTTATATTTTGGTTGCAAATATCCTTATTTGGTTTTTCAACAGCAACTTTGAGACATTACTTAGAGGAACTATTTTACATCAAAAATATAAAAAATGTATATACTAATAAAAAAGCGATCGTAAAACAGTTTAACAGACAGCCCATTGTTAAAATATGGTAATGCCCTCCAGGGTGATTGTTATTGGAGAAATAAAACCCTTCCAGGTGTGTAGAAGTCCTCTGCCTGTGGTGTCAAGCCTCATAACACTCCTGGGTGGGTGTTATTTCCCCAATAATACACACCCTGTCAGGAATTATTGCTTGCATAGCTTAACCCTGATAAAGCCAGTCAATATAATCCTGCACTTCAGTCCTTTCCTCAAGAGATAGTTAACCCTTTTTCCAGATCTTCAAAAATTCTACTTTCTCTGTCCCTCTTAGTAGCCAAAAACTTTCATATCCATTAACAAATACAATATCCTTCTCAAGTACATCTGTAAATTACTTTAATAAAATTAAAGCCAACATCACTCGTTGCAGCCCTTCCACCCAAACACACAATACTCGGAGTCTGTATCTTTATCTGTTTCCATCTTGATAAATCACTCTGTTGTGGAAAAAATTGTCCCTTTCCCCTGGAGAAATGCCATTGCTCATTTCCATAAAGGTGAACACACTCTACATTTAATAACATTTAACCTTTTGCTCCTCTATTCACTCTGAAACATTCTGGAAAACTGTATCCATGCCCAACTATCATGTCATCTTAAAACCTGTAATTATCTCTGACTTCTGACTCTCAGCGTGGCTTTTGTCCTTGCATAATACAGACTGCTTTAATCCCCTTTGCATACTTTCTTTATAAGCCGCTCAGTCAGGGGAAGCTATATGAATTCTTATGTCAGACATTTTAATATTGTTAGTCATGCTCTTCTCTTGGCATCATTTTACCAAAACCAGTTTACCCTGAACATTTCTTACATGGTTTACTAGTTATTTGCATAACTGATTGATTTTATTTATTTAATTATTGCTCTTTGTTTACTGGAAAGTCTAACTTGGTCTACAGGGTATCCATTTT
Source organism: Protopterus annectens (assembly GCF_019279795.1). Taxonomy (NCBI): domain Eukaryota; kingdom Metazoa; phylum Chordata; order Ceratodontiformes; family Protopteridae; genus Protopterus; species Protopterus annectens. The sequence continues at coordinate 1,700,906,611 of NC_056739.1, read as the reverse complement.
CAGTGGAGGCCTTGGGAGAAGGGGTCCACGTTACATCACAAAAAGCATTCTACAAATATTATACAGTACAAAATTATTGCAAAATACATTTTACATTACAAACTCATATAGACATATTAAATGTAATATAGTAATAAAACATTTTGTTTACAAATGTTATACACCAGCAAAAACATTTTCATATGAATATTGAGTATGAAATAAAGGAGATGTTAAGAAGGATGTGTGTCTGTCCATATATAAAAACTCTGGATGTACAGTAGAGTAAAAGAATATATCAGAAATGCAGTAGAACTTCAGAGATATTATTACACAGATTTAGGAAATATCAGAGAGTAGTTCAGCTTCAAGAAGAGTTAGATTGTATTGTAAAATACTTGTTATAAGAAAGTCAGATAAGAACAACAGAGCAGAGCTGGAGAGGTGAAGAGGTATGCGTGGTAGGGAAGGTTTAGCCTGGACCAGAGTAAGCAGAGCCAGGAGTTAAAAAGGGAGTCTTCTAGAGTATGTTTAAAAGCATGAAAGTTAGTTTGTGCTGATGGATAAAAGTAGTTAGTTCTATGTTTTGCCTATGGAACAGGAGTAGAGGGTTTGCCATGCAACTTGTATTGACTTTATGAATAGAGAAAAGTTTACCTTCTGATTGAAAAGATCTGTTTGGGTGGTAGCCATTGAGAAGGGATTTCAAGGCAGGACAGACTGATGGATTATTTACAATTTAATTTATTGTAAGTAGTTGCACGTAGATTAGGTAATTAGGAAGCTCAAGCTACTTGAGAGTTTTAAGTGGTAAACAGTAGTGTGTAAGGTGGGAGGCATTTGTTGCAAATTTTGCAGCTTTGTTATAGCATATTTCAATTTTCATCTTTAGTAGAAGTTTGTAAATTGGTGAGAACTAGGGCTCCATAAAGCATATAATCTCATATTGTATACTGGACCACTGCCACCTTTGTGTTCCAGCCATTTTTTGCAGCTGTCCTGCAGTGCATTTCCTTGGCCTTTTGCTATTCATGAATTTTGTTAAAAATATGTTGTTTCACAGAATAGTGAGAGTAATACAAAATTGAATGATTTAACAGTGCTATTTGATTCCCATGCATAACTGAGGTAAATACCAGTCTACAATCATATTTTGATAAACTGCAACACTGGGTAATCGACTGTAGATAAGTAATTCTGATCAGGTCCTTATTCAGTACAGAGAAAAGTGCTAAACATTTTTTTATTAAATTTGTGACTTTTATTCCTTTTGTAGTTTTTTTTTCTGGTCGTCAACTTAGTGCCCTAGTGTTTGCATTGGTTTTTTGTTCATTAAGCTAGTTGTTCCATTTTTGTTGTGGATTTTAAATGCTATCTTTGCACTAGGTGAATAAACTCTAACAGGCTTCCAAATTCGTGGCTCTGTTGTCCTGATAATCTTTAATCTAATTTCTAAATCTGGCTTGCAGTTAGATCACTGTTCATATAAGGGTGCTGCTAAACAGTACTTTACTGGAGGAGCTATGCTCAGGCTTTGAGAATGTGTCATTGTTATTCATCTCCACAAGAATGGAAGCACTAGTATGGATTTACACAACCAACATATCTCCATACTTAGTCTAATAGGTAAAATAGGGTCTATATCAGATCATCGAAACGGCTCATTATCGAATGCTGTAACGTCGAACTGCAAAACCCAAACCCTAACAATATCGAAACCTCAAAACAGCGATTTTTTTTCCCAGGGAAAAAAATTTGCTGTTCCGAGAAACACACACCACAAGCACACTAAAAAGCAGCAATCCACACACATACATTTAAAAGTTACATCTAGCCCTACACTACACTGCACATACACTACTGTCTGTCCACTTACCTTAACCCAGACCCTAACCCTAAGGTCTGTCACTATCGCATACTCACCTCACCCACGCCCTAACTCACTTAACCCACCCCTAACCCCAAATTCTGTCACAATCGCACACTCACCTCACCCGCGCCGTAACCCTAACTCACTTAACTGCCCCTAACTCCAAATTCTGTCACAATCGCACACTTATCTGACCTGCGCCCTAACTCACCCAACCCGCGCTCTAACCCGAACGTCCGCACAATCACACACTTACCTTAACCCAACCCGTAAAGTTCCACCGCATCGCTGAAAACAGTGAAGCCATAACAATGGCCAACCGAATTCTTTCCCTAGGAAAGAATTTGGTTTTGTGCAGCTTCGCTGTTTTCAGCGTTCGCGATATTGGGTTCGATATTAGATCATTCGAAATTCTGCCGTTTTGATGATCTAATATAGACCCGGTAAAATATTGGCAAAACATTTTGTATGCAGCATTATTAAACAACCTAAATTATCAGAATCCGCTATTCAATGCACAGCAATAATTCCACCCAAAACTTGATGCCAAAACTGCATCATTACAGCTTATAAACACTTTCCTTCAGCCCTGATCAAAACAAATGCAGTCTGTTTCTAGATGTTGGTAGATAACAATGCAGTCTGTTTCTAAATATTAGTAGATACCAGTGCAGTCTGTTTCTATGTTTTTGTAAAGCTATTAATACAATTTCACATCCTTTGCTCCTACCACATCTCCTCACTCTTAATTATACCATTTAGCCTTCATTTTCTTTGGGCGGCCACGGTGGTGCAGCAGTTAGCATTGCCGCCTCACAGCAAGAGGTTCTCCGGTTTGATTCTCGACTAGGGTGTCTTCTGTGCGGAGTCTGCATGTCCTCCCTGTGGTCTTGTGGGTTTCCTCCAGGTGCTCCGGTTTCCTCCCACATACCAAAGACATGCTGTAGGTGGATTGGACACTCTAAATTGTCCCTAGGTGTGAGTGTGTGCATGTGTGTGCCTTCTGTGGAAGATTGGGCGCCGGGCTGGCAACTCGACACAGTAAAACTCCACTGCCAATCATGAGTGGACAGGTGATCCATTGTGGCGATCCCTAACCGGGAAAAAGCTGAAAGAAGAAGCTTTCATTTTCTTTGATTTATTCTAAGTGCTGTGTTATATTAGGTGTTGACCTTGACTGCAATAATTATCTCAGATGCCAGTAATAGTGACTGACCTAACCTTTTGTATTTTTTCCTATTATCTGCTTAATCTTGCAAAAATAATTATTTTGTATGATTCAAGTCATAATTTATAAATACAATAGTTTACTATGAAGTACAAAGTACACATATAACTTAATTGTTTTTATTCTGCTAAACTGTAGTGCAGTTCCACCAGTTTAAAAAGTGTTATTTCATGATTAACATTTTAAGTTTAATTTATAGTACAAACAAATTCTGAGGCAGATTATCTTGCCATTCATACCTCATACAATGAATGACTGATTATAACAAATAAAAGTGCATCTGCAACATTCAAACTGTTTCTATACTCCCAATCAATAACATGTTCATATTTTTAAGAGTAAAGTTACATCTGTAATGTCTAGACGATCTGTATATTAAAAAAAACTCTTAATTTTCTTATCCTTAATAGTGCATGATAGCTAGTTGTATTTATCACTCTTTTAATGTAAATTATTGATTTTTATATTGGGCATTTTATATCACAGTGACAACACTACTACGTTTTCTCCAAAACTAATACTTTATCTTAAAATGACATTACAATGCTAAAGTGTTTCCTCAGGACATAACTTCCTATCTTAAAATGGGTCTATATTAAAAGCCCGAAATGACAAGTGCTCGAGTCTATGTACATCGACACATAAAGGTTGATGTACATAAACAGCGAAACACGAAAACCATGAAATGTGAAACGACGAACGAGTTCCGTCATCAGAATATGCCACATGGGTAAGTAAAAACTTACACTAAATAATTACTTTAAAATGTTTTTGCAGGGGGGCAAGCCCCCCTGCACCCCCACACCCCCTACCTTAATATACCAACTCCGAGACCGCACTACAGTGGGGAAAAGGATATATTTCCTTAGCCCCACCATCACGCTGCTGACCGGCGTTTCAAATTTCATGGTTTTCGTGTTTCGCTGTTTATGTACATCGACTTTTATGTGTTGATGTACATAGACTCGAGCATTTGTCATTTTGGGCTTTTAATATAGACCCCTTAAAATGACTATATTGCATAATTGTTACATTGCTGTTAAGCTGATTGTTAACTATTATTGTAGTTATCAAACTGGAATAATAAATTTGCTGCTTGCTCAAATACAGTGATGCCTGAATTAATTACTCCACACTCTGTGCTTAATGATATAAAAAGGTGACTTGTAGCTATATCCATGGGTACAGTAGCATAACTTATTTCAAATACACTTGATTGACTATGTTGAACAGGATAGTTTATTTTATTTATTTATTTTTTTTACATTTGTTGACCGGGCTAGTCTAGCTGGATATATGTCCATTTTCAGTAGAGGCTCGGGGAGAAAAGCTCCACAACAGCTGTATACAACTAACATACATGAGTAAATGTAAACATAAGGGGATACTAATAAAAAATTGGTTATACATAGTAACAAAAAATCTTCAAGTTAGGCTTATTTACATTACATGACAAAAAAGGAACAACAATAAGGAAAGGACATATAACTTGGTATATACAATAATAGGTACAAGACAAAAACAGACACTTTCGACAACAGAGTTTAAAGCAGAAATTTAGTAAACTAGAAAGGTTAGTTGTGACAAAAAGAGTTTCAGCCAGGATTGGTGCATGGACATAGCCATTGTGAATTAAGGAAGGTTTTTAGTTGCTTTTTCAACAGTGGAGTAGATGAAAGGGATATAAGATTACTTGGAAGCTTATTCCAAAAGATTCCAATGGTGTTAGTAAATAGAGAAACACCAGCCAGCATCTCCAACACACTCTCACAAACCATTTTACCTCCTCCCCTACAATTACAGCCTGTTCCAACCTCTCTTGTCCATACCTAGCTTCAAAAACTAAAACCATGTACCCCCTCAGCAGACCTCCTTCCAGCTGAATTTCTGCAAATCGCAGCTGGAGTACTTGCTTACCATATCTCTATCTTAATTAATAGGACCATCATAGAAGGCACTATACCATCTCTTTGGAAGGTCTCATATATTATACCTCTACATCAGGGAGGAAACTCAACTGAACTCTCTAATTTCTGTCCCATAGCGCTACTTTCTCCTTTGGCAAAAATCATGGAGAGATGCATTCACCAGCAACTTCTCGATCATCTCCTCCAAAATAATCTTTTAGCCAACTGCCAGCATGGCTTTAGGCCTTTTCATAGTACTACTATTGCACTCCTATCCTTTTCTGACTCAATAAATAAAATCAAAACAACAACTTGCTCACCTCTGCTCTCTTTCTAGACCTCTCCAAAGCCTTTGACATGGTGAATCATCACTTAATGATAGATATACATACTTCACTTTCAATTAACACTCAGGCAGTCAAATGGTTTGAATCCTATCTAAGAAATAGGCAACAGGCAGTTCTCTGTGACAATAACCTATCTACTCTACAAAGGTACTTGCTAATGATTGGACTGAGTCCACAAAGAATTTATTAAAGGAATTTGCAATTTGGCTGGGAGAATTTTGAGTCAAATTAGCTGGGGTTGGAGTTTTGGAGTGCCCTGGGAGGAGTAGGCTGTTTATACGTGACCAGAATTTTTGAGGGTTTTTATGTTGGGCTTGCTGGAGCTTATAGTAGTTCTTTTTATCTTGAACTATTGACTTTTTTGTAACATTTCTCAACTGTCTAAAGATTTCATAATCAGTTGGGTTTTTAGTACTTCTCCATTTAGACCAGATTTGATTTCTTTGAAGGATTTTTTGTTTTGTCTCCTTAGTGAGCCAAGGTGCAGGTTTGTTCTTAGTTCTGACTGTCCGAGAGGGGGCATGGTGTTCTAGGATTTGTAGAAATTTATTATTAAAGTAAGAGACTGCTTTGTCAAGTGGTAGGTATTTAATGGGTGACCAATTGCAAGCTTTAAGTTCGGCTTGGAAGCTAGCTGGGTTGAGTTTTTTTTTTTTTTGTTACAGATAGTTCTATAGATTGTGTGGATAGGTATGGGTGTTTTTTGTCTGGCAATGAAGATAAGAGAATGGTCACTGATATCAGGAAGTATACCTGTTTTATAAGAAAGGGGATTACTGTTAACTAGTATCCAGTCTAAGGTGGTTTGCTTGTTGCTAGGTTTATGGGTTCTGGTAGGGGAGGTAATGGTTTGATTGAAGCCATATAGGTTTATATGAGTGGTTGGTTGGGCAGAGTTGCAGCAGTTCCAGTCAATAAATTCTCCAAGGAGTATGGTTTGTTGTGGAAAGGATGTGAAGAGCCAATTAAGGACAGTTTCAAGAGTGTTAATGTTGTTGCCTGCAGGGAGATAGGAGCAGATTATGTATAATGATTTATTAGCATTTATCTGTAGTTTAGAGATTAGGATTTCAACACTACTGGGTGAGGGAGGTTGGGTATTTAGTGGTGTAACCTGTAAATGAGATTTATATAATATTGCTGCACCACCACCTTTTTTAATTAGATGATTTGATCTAAGGGTGTTATAACCTGGAGGGATTATATCATTATCCTTAGTAACTGGTTTGAGCCATGTTTCTGTAAGACACAGGATGTCAAAAGAGTGTATGTGTAGCAGGGTATGAAGCTGGGTTATTTTATTATTTAGGCTACGTATATTGAGGTGGCCTATGAGGAGAGAGTTGTCGGTGATAGTGAGGATGTGAGAAGTGATGGGATGGTCAGAATGAGGATCTGAGATTGTATTATTTGGACCTGGGTTAGGATGTATATCTCCATGCAGTAATAGAAGCTGTAGAGGGCTGTGAAGGTGTTTCAAGAATTTATAGAGGAAAGGGATTTGTTTTCCTGTGTGTGGATACTTAATGTGGGTTATTCTATGAAATTTTGAAAGAAGGTAGGATGATAAGGATGTTATTTCCAAGTGAGTTTGTGTGGCTAGAGGAGAGAATGAAATTGTTTGTTTTAAGGGGAGCTGAAATTTAGAGAGGCTATGATGCTCATAGCAAGTACGGTAATGGGATAAAAATAGGGGGATAAGAATCGTGAGAAAGAGAAACCCATTATTGAGGGTAGGCCTGTGTATAGTAGCCATGGCTGGGAGGAACAGGAGATAGATGCTATGAGATAGAGGAAAGAGGAAGGTTAAAGGGTAGAGTTGTTAAGGAAAAAAAGGTAGATGGAGGTAACAGGTGATAGGATAGGTAAGTTAATGAGACAGTGAAAGGGTGATGTAGTTAGTGGGAAAAATGAGGTAGATGAAGGTAGCAGGGGATTGGATAGGTACGTTAATGAGGAAGTGAGAGTTAATTGGTTAATATAAGATAGGTGTGGTTTGAGTAGTATAAGGGTAAGTGCACTGGGGGTGGGTGGAAATTGGGGTAGGGGAGAGGAGTGAGCCCGCAGTGTGAACGGAGCGGGTTAGAGCAAGTGAGAAATAGCTCACAGAAACAATAGCAGATTACAGCTAACTTCTTGGAAGTACAAGGTAAGATGGGAGTGCTAGTATATTTATAAAATAGCAAGGGCTAAGGACTATAGCAGAAAAAAATGAGGAAAGGAGAAGGGACTAGACAAAGTAAGATAAATGGCAGGACAGAAAAGTATAACAGAGTAGTTAGTGTTGAACTAAAATAGATAAAGGTAAGGATTATTTAGGAGCTTATAGGAGCCTAGGGAAGGGAGCCCCCTAGTGGACAAAGTTTCAAATTACAATTTAAATTATATAGGATAAAGCAGAAGAAAGAGGACAGAGTTGGACAACACAAATTAAGGAGAGACAAATACCTTAAAGGGGAGATAGGGAGGTAGGCTGCTGGGTACCTGGTTCAGGTAGAGATTTAATACAAAGTACTAAACTGTAGCAAATGTCTAGGTTTTAGTTACAATACAACTTCTCAGCTTAGAAGAGAGGTCAGACATACTTTCTCTGATACTTTGGATGGCGGGAGATTGAAAATAGGACAACAGCTTCCTTTAGTTTGTAGTTTGATAGTTCCCATAGGCATTTGATCTATTTTCCCATGGCAACCTGAGGTAGTATTTAAAAAGACAATAGATTTAACTAGGATACTGGGGGATTTGCCTACTGCATATTTGGTGGCTGTCATCAGATATCTGCCTAGAGAAAGAGTAGAGCTGGTGTGTATGATGTGAATGAAATGGAGGAGGCTGGTTTTGGTATGACTAAATGTGTTTCAGAGAGCTGAAATGCTACAAAAAATGTGGTTATTGCTTTAGAAGCTGATGGTATGTGTACTTAGGTGAAACTGAGTAAAAGGTGAAAGCATTAGAGTCATTCTGGTTAGTTGTAATGGAGGAGATGCCATATCCTTCAAGTATCTTAATGACCTTGACAGCAGTAATTACCTCAGATGGCAAAAAGAGTCAATGAAGAGACAAAGTGTAGTTGGAGAACAATGCACACAGGATTCATTTCCTGAAGTGGTAAAATCTGAATCCACTGCAGAAGCAGAACAAGTTGGTTTCTAGGTGAAATGATTAGGGTACTCTTATATGGAAGTGAGGGCTGCACCCTATGTCCTTAGGCACTTAAACAATTAAGATTATAAGTTGAGTGTATTACAGTGATAGTACCTATGCCAAATGAATAATAATTTAAGGTGTTACTTTTGTATTAATGAAAGACTTTCTGAATGTCCATTGAGTAGTCAGTAGTGGAGAGGGAATCCAGAAAGGCATTCAGGTGGGAATGGCAGAGATGGAAAAAAAAAGGATAAGGTAAGGATGGAGGTGAGGTACATTGTTAAATGGATTTAAAAGGGGAGATTTGATGGGCTTATTGTCTCCTGCTGTTGCAAATGTAATGTAATGTAGTAAACAACAGGAGATGTGCCAGGGGGCCATGATCAAACATTTAACGTTTAAATGTGTGTGTGAATACATGATGCAGTGTACAAGTTTTTTTTTCTTTAAGAAATGCTGCTGTTGAAGAATGTGGTAAGAGGATGTTTTCTGAAAGTTTATATGAATGTAAAGTTAAATAACATTAATAAGATTAAGGACAAGTATCGCATCTGGACTAGGGGTGGGTAAATAACTGATAATGAGCACTGTTCTAATTTATTTTATTTCTTTCTCTGCTGCTTGTATTTTTCATTGGTTTTATAGTGATCAAGTGACCTTCCCTGGTCACATCTGCTTAAATATGCATGATGCTGATGGGCAGCAACTAAAACTTTATAGTAAAAGACCATGTAGCCCTTATAGATGATGACTTTTCACTCGATATCCATATAGCCATTACCATCCACAAAGCAGATGGAGTTGCCCATTTTATTCTACATGAAGATGAGAGCTGTGCCAGGGAAGTAGTTATCCCCTTTTAAATAGTTCTTAAAAGACCACTTATAGAAAACTATTCCCTGCAATACCCTGTTGCATAACCTACTCATACACCATCTGATGCAGTTGGAGAAAGTACAAAGATTCCTCACAAAGATAGTCAAAGGGTTCCAAAGTTTGTGTTGTACTGAATGATTACAGTGCTGTTTCTTTTCTATGTATCTTATTGCCTTCTAAGAGGAGACCAGTGATCAAATAGAATGCATAAAATCACCTCTTTCTTCTGAGATACTTTGCTTATACTGTACCCCCTGGTGACCTGAACACACAGGGACACTCAACTTCAATAAAAATTAATATTAACCATGCAGTGAAACATGACAACTTCAAATCTCATATTTCTACGACTATGGAATAACCCCCACCCCCTAAATTAACATCAAGATGTTGCCAGATGAATGTATATGGACACCTGCAAGTACCAGCACGAGATCCAGAGCGTCAAGTTCCTTGTTAACCAACAAGCATTGAGTTTGTTCATCAAATCTTTTATCCTGTGGACCCCTGTTAATCCTCAGTCCCCAACACGACAACATGATCACCAGTGCCAGCAACCCCAAAAGGAATGTTGAGGAGTTGTAGGTAGAACTTCTGGGTTGGGTGGCTCATGCTACATATAAGCCAAAAGGGCATATGAATGTGTGTGAAAGCACACGAGACCTTTACTGAGCAGCAAGGCTACCAGCTGCTTTGCAGGGTGATTCAGTTCTGTAGAGTCCAACTTCACATGAATAATGGTCTAGTCCTGAAGCCTGGCTCTTGCCTCCATAAGGAATGAATTGATTTATAGTATCTTACCTTGACTGCATAATGAACGGATTATAGGACCTTGACTGTAACTGGAGAATGAATGGGCTGGTTCTTAGCCACACCAGGAACAAATGGATCAACTGGGTTTGAAGATATTAATGTGGAGTCTAAATAAAAAAATCACTCAAGTTTTGTCTTAAAACAGTATACACACTAAAATCTACTGAAAAAAAAATTTAGACTGGAATATGCTTTTTCAAACTGATAGGTCTCAAGGGACCTCCTAAAGCAAGACATGGTACATTTATCCTCCTCCACAAATAAGAAAATAAATTCCATAGAACTGATGCCTTGACCAAAAAAATAACTGCATTCTGACTTCTCCAGGTTCCACTGGGATATCAGTAGAAACCCTGTGCTTATTGAAAGTAAAGGCCTAAAAGGCTGATATAGATGTTGTAGTTCTTTAAGGTACATAGGACTAGACCATGCAGATTTTGGTGTGTATACATGACTACTTTCTTAGAAATACCTTTATTAAATTATCACTTAAGATATTTTATTTATTTTTATTTATTTATTTTACATTTGTTGCCCGGGATAGTCCAACTGGATACATGTCCATTTTCAGCAGAGGCCCAGGGAAAAAAGCTCCACTTATTGCCCCAAAAATAAATAGTAATACAATAATAAAACAGAGTGAGAACAGAGTGAGGATAAACCATTTCACAAGGTTTAACACATTAGGAATATGATACAGCATACTAAAGGTTTAACACAGGTACAAACAAGCAAATCTGTACATTATAACATAATACTTTTGATCAGTAGAATGGCTGGCTTGTTAATAAGCAGTTAAGTACAGAAACACTAATTTGTTGGGTTGGGTTAGTCAGGGTTTAGGCAAGGGCAGAGCCAGTATGATTTAAAGTATTTTTGAGGCCTTTTTTAAATAGGGATAAAGAAGATTCCTGGGTGAGATCTGCAGGAAGTAGGTTCCAAATTTTACCGACAGAGTTAGCAAATAAAGAAAGGTCTACTTTATTAACTCGAACGTTCAAAAGTTCGAATGCATAAAGATCGACACATATGCATCGAACTCTTAAACGTTCAAAAGTTAATAAAGAAAAAAAGTACACAGAAAAAAAAAAGATGTAGGCAGGGCGGCAAGCCCCCCTGCACCCCCCACTACTTAAATATACCAACTCTGAGATCGCACTACATTGAAGTAAACGGAAATCTCCACCTACAGAAATTTCCGTTTACAGTTTTCGACGGCTTGCACTTTTGATGCCTATGGTTCGATCCATATGTATTCGTGGATTTACGCTTTCATGTAAATAAAGTAGACCCAATAGAGAATCCCCTGCCCATGTTGTTGGATTTTAGGGTTAGGACCAATAGTTTATTTGACGATTGAAGTAGCCTGAGAGCATTATGAGGGCTGATGACGTTTTTGAGAGCCAGGGTATTATCAGTTTGGTTGAGTACTTTGTGCACTACTATAAGCTGATTGAACTGCAAAAGGGAAGAAAATTCCAGCCAGTCAAGTTGAACTACGTTGTTGCAGTGGTGAGCCATACCAGTGGCAAATCTAGCTATATGGTAGCAACAGGAGGATAGTTTGTTGGTCAGTTTTAGAAAGGTTGGTAAATACTGGAGAGGCATAGAGGAGAGTGGAGAGGAGATGTGTATGTGCTATAGCAGCCTTAGCAAAAAGGGTGAGGAAAGGTTTTAACTTGTAAAGGGAGCCAAGCTTTTTGTTAATGGACTTAATAGTGTGGTTAATATGTGTGTCAAATTTGATTATTGTATATTAGTACTCCCAAGAACTTAGTTTGGTCATCTGGGGAGATAATGGTGCCATTGTTAGACTTAATAGTGAAGAATGGAGGAGTGGACCTATGGGTAGGGGAGAAAAGTAGCAGCTTGATTTTGTTAGGATTCAGGAGCAGTTGGTGATTAGTTAGCCAGTTTTCAACACTGTTAAAGGTATTCTGGGTTAGGCATTGGAGATATGTTTGAGGAGGCAGAGCATATCAATGTTGAATCATCTGCATATTGGATACAGTTTGTGTTTGGGATGGTGGTATGAAGGTCATTAATGAAGATAGAGAAGAGTAGGTGTCTTAGTATTGAGCTCTGTGGGACTCCTAGGGTGATTGGGAGATGAGGTAGTACATGAGTTGTTTGTGGACACATTTTTCCAAGATATTTGCTAGAGGTGACAGAATGGCTATAGGTCTAAAGTTGGACTGTTCTATGGAACTACCTCCTTTATGGAGGGGTATTACATATGATATTTTCCATATTGATGGAATGGTTGCCTCAGAAATGGATCTATTAATGAGGATACAGACAGGGAGTGCTATGGCATCTGCGGCTATTTGCAAGTACTCAGCAGGGAGGAGGTCAGCAGCTCGAGTAGTGGGATTTAGTTTTTTGAGAAGGGCTCAGATGAGGGGAGTAGGGATGGGTTGGAAGCTAAAGGAGAAATGAGTATTGGGAAGATTTGAGCTGTCTGTAGCATTGATGGAGTTAAAGCAGGTGGGGGTAAGGTGGGAGGGGTTGGGGCAGGTGGGAGTGAGTTGGGTGGCTAGTGCCTGGATAGTCTCAGTAAAGAAACTATTGAAGGTGTTAGCAATTTCCTCTGGTGTTTTGTCAAGGGCCGCCGATGGGGTAGGAGTGGTGGTATGGCCTGGGTGGAGGAGATTGTTTATTCCAGCCCAGATCTTTTGAGATATGTTTTGGTGTTTGTGTTGCAGGTGGGTATAGTACATTTTTTTTATCTAGTATGATGGATTTTTTAGTGTCATTCCTTAATTGATGGTATCTGACTTGATCTAGTGGGTCTTTAGTAGCATACCAAGTGGTCCATGCCTTATTTTTATGTGCTATTTTGTTTTTTGTGGGTCTAGTTAGCCATGGGGCCAGTTAGGAGCATGTGAGTTAAGGATAGTGAGGAATTTAGTGTTAAAGAAAGCCGCGGCCTCATCTAATGGGAGTCTGTTAAGGACTGACCAGTTGTAAGCTTTGAGATCGTTTAGGAAGTTGTCATGTTTTAAGTTTTTTTTGTTACATGTTACTTTATAGGTGTGTAGATGGGAGTTATCAGCTTTGTGCCTAATGATATAGGCAAGGCAATGATTACTTAGATCATCGGGTAGAGTGCCTGAATTGTACATCTGTGGGTCACCACTGATCAGGATCTAATCTAGGATACTAACTTTGCTTTTGAGTTGTTATACCTAGTGGGGGAGGATATGGTCTGAGTAAACCCATGAAGGTTTATGTGGTTACTAGGAGCTTCAGAGGAACAGGTGTTCCAGTCAATGTTGAAGTCACCTAAGACTATAGTTTCTTGGGGATAGTTGCATGCTAGCCAGTGGAGGATATGTTCTAGGGTGCTGACATTCTTTCCAGGGGGTATATAAATAGTAGGGGGTATTTATTTTTATTTATTTGAATTTTGGTGATGAGAATTTCAGCATTGTTTACTTGGGGAGGTTGTTGGGTGTCAATAGTAACTGTAAGGGTGGACTTAAATAATACAGCTACTCCACCACTTTTCTTGGAGGTCCTGTCCAGCCTAAGAATGTTATACCCTGGAGGAGTTACTTCATTGTCTTTAGTTTCTGGTTTTAACCAGGTTTCAGTGAGGCAAAGAATATCTGGGGAGTGGACAGCTAGGAGGGCATGGAGGTAGTGGATTTTATTATTTAGGCTACTGATGTTAAGATGGCAGGTCAGGAAAGAGTTTGGGTGCCTGTTTAACAGAGTAGAGTAGGTAGAATTGTTAGCCACAGAGCTAGGGTCGGCAGGTGTGGGTGTGCTAGGGTTTGGGTGGGGGTCGCCTGGTGAGGACGGGCCAGGTTAGGGTGGATGTCACCATCCTTAATAAGGTTATATTTCAAGCCCATTATGAGTTTCAGGATTTTATTTATAAGTCTGGGATATTGCCTGTTTTTTTGGCTATTGCAACTGGATCTAAAAAGATGATAATATTTGGGGGTTATGGGGTTAGGTGAAAGTGTACTATTGAAATGTTCAAGTTTATTAAGAGCAAGAGTGGCAGAGGCTTGGGATTTTGGGCATTTGAATTCTGGGTAGAGTAGGTTTTCATAAGCAGTGAGGTGACAGGGTATATAAAGCAGTAGTAGTAAATAGAGAGGTGAGAAAAAATTGGATAAGATCATTGCTACTGCTAGGGCTATGTACAAATAAAGTGATTAGAAGACTTAGTAAATAATAATAATGGGCTCTGATGTTACAGTAGATGAAGAAGAGAAAGCTCTATAGTATGGGAATGTGTTCTAGTGGGAGAGGAATGAGTAGTTTAGCAAATTGGCAGTATCAGTAACACACAGGTTGTGATTGGTTAAGGAAGAGTAGGTGGGTAAGAGCACTATAAATTTGGCGGTACTGGGGGCAGGTGGGAATTGGGGGCAGGGTGCAGAGCGAGCCCACATGAAGCGAGGGCAATCAGAGCAGGGCTATACCAGATAACAATATTGATAGAGATAGCGTGTTCCAGGTAGGTTCTTACAAAATATAACACTTATACTGTAAACAGCACACTGTTTTTATGTATTGAAGCACATAAATGTAAGATTAAGATAGAGACTAACATATATTAATGGCCTCCTTCCACAGCATCACCTGTCAGGTCCTCCCACAGCATTTCTAAATCAGAGGTGGACAGATTGATGAGGCAGTTCCTTCAGACACAGATCCAGATGGGGGTATTACCAGCCCCTGTACCCTACTTGGGACTCTAGGCAGGCAGTCACCTTTTAGACCTTTAGCTCCTCAGATCTGAATGCCCCGAGAGTTGAGGTGATGGAGCCAATAGTGATTCTCTCTTCAACTCCGGCAGCTTCACTGACTCACTCAGCCCCACCTATGTAGGGGCAGAGTGGCTGTTGGAGCAGAAGCCTCAGCATCAGCTCCAAGGGATTGACATTGACTCTGAAGTTTTTGTTGCCATCGTTTCCCCTCAGAGCATCAGCATTTAATAGCTTGGCCCCAGCTTCCCTGTCAGAGAGGAGGTCTGGGGGGGCTTGGGGATCCTCTACCCTATAGTCTCAGCTCCAGGAGGATGATCTTTGGTGTTTCTGGCACTTTCTGCTTTCAAAGTGGTGGAAAGGGTTCTCTCCATGCCCAGGAGATACTCAGCTCCCACTCTTCCAGATCCACTTCTCACCCCCATGGAGACTGTTTCTGAGACCTCACCACTGCCCCCCTTGGGACAGCCAGCCAAGCAAAGCCTGCAAGTATTGACAGCTTTGGAAACCCAGATCTCTCCCATCTCCCCGGGACACCCCACTGAGGAGATTTCCCAGAAGAGAAGGTGCAAAAGGAGGCACCTGGATTCCCCAGAGGAGTTCATAACAGAAGACACAGATTTCGAGGAAGGGGAGGGGGGGTCCCCCAGATCTCTAACTCAGGATGTCTCCTTCAGAGACATCTTGGAAATCCTGTGCCAGAGAGGTGGATGGTCTTCCCAAAACCCTACCCCTGATGAAACGGTATTCTTGGAGGCTTTTTTGTCCAGCCCATCTACATCTTGGGTATCCTCACAGCTGACGCAGTTGTTGACCTAGTATCAAACAGGGTGTGGAAGGACCCAGACACTGTAGAACCTATCCCCAAGCATGCAGACAAAATCCTTAGTGCTCCCTCTGACCGACATCATTGGACTAAAGGAATCCTGGTAGATGCCATGGTTGTGGTGGCAGCAGCCACCAAGAAGGAGCTGGCCCAAGAAAGCTCCATTGTCTGTCCCTCTAACAGGGAGTCTTGGGCCATGGACAAATTTGACAAGAGAGTTTATGCCTCGTCTACCTTCACCTTATGAGCCTTAAACTACCTTTCCCATTTTACTAGGCTATAGAGGGATTTAATCAAAGAACTCTCTAGCTCAGTCTCAGAGTCCATGTTTGATGAGGAGAAGTCGTCTTTCTTCTGCAGACTGGCCACTCAGCAGTCAATTTCCAATGTGTCCATGAGGTTAGTCTTCCATGCAGCAGAGGATGCCTCAAGGGCTGCCAGTTCTGGCACCACCATTAGGTGCCATGACTGGATGGGACTTTGTGACACTGAGGAACCTTTCAAGGGATCTTTTGTCAATGCCGCTTTTGACGGGTCGTCTTTGTTTGGGCCCACTGTTAGAGACACACTGTCCCATAGTAAGAAAGATGGAAAGACTCTGTCTGCCATCGGATTCCATTTTTCTACCCCCCCCCCCCACCAATGATCCTTTTCCAGGAATCAGCAGGGGAGGGGGGAAAACTGTGGATGTGAAGTTGTTCTGTCTCACCGTTCATTCTTTACTAATGGGTTTGGAGCCGATCCTCGGCTTTGACTCGGCCAACTGCAAAAGCTCAAGGTCTTCAACCAGCTCGAGGCCAACTCCCTATCCCATGATACACCCTGATATCATTTGCCGCTGCAAGTTGATCTGACGTTCACCAGCTCTGGCCAGTAAATACATTTTCTTCTTTGAATATTATAGCTATAGTTTTAGCAAAAATTTAATAATTTAGCATTAATATAGTAGTTAGTGTGTAGCTTGTTCTTATAGTTAGATATTTGACAATTTAGATAAGATCATTTTTAAGGCCGTTTTTTTGTTGGTTAGGCCTTCTATTCTCCCTATCTCTCTTGAATTAGTATAGTTAGTGTGTTTAAGAGGAATTAGTGGCCGCTTTTTTTAGGTCCTTTATTTCTCTGTTCTCTTTACCTAAAAGTGTGTGTTAGCTCTTTCATAGGGCATATAGATATATATTCTAGCATAGTTAGTGTGTTTAATAATTTTAGCCCTTACTTTTCATAGGGCACAGAGTTTCTTCCCTATTAGTGTGTTTTTTAGCCCTTCTCTTTTTTACAGGGTGTATACTTACCTTTATTTCCTATTTAGTAAAGTTAGTGGCCGTGTTTTTAGGCCATTGGTTTCTACTTTTTTATTAGTGTTAGTATACTGTATGTGGTGTGTTAGAGTGCAATTGCAGCCCTTCTTTTTACACAGGGCATATAAATAATTTCTGTTTGTATTGATTTGTTAAAGCCCTTCTCCTACAAGGTTTGAATAGTTGTTGTGTGAATTGTTTTTTGCTGTTGTGGAAGATGTCGCACCAGGAAAAAGAGAAAGCCAAGTCTAGCTTCAAGAAGTGCCGTAGATGTGGGCAAAAGATGTCCATAACTGATGGACATATTGAATGTGTTTACTGCTTGGGTGAGGTTCACCTGCAAGAAATCTGCTCTATATGCAACTCCTTTAGCTCAAGAGTGTTGCATGAGAGAAAGAGAAAGTTCATGGACAAAGGGCTGCTTAAATCCTCATTTCAGGAATCATTGGATAAGTCAAACACTCAAAGAAGACAGAGCCAACAAAATCTCCATCTACATAAAAGTCAGCTTACAGAAAAGCATCAACATCGGTTCCACAGCCTTCGGAACCGACTGTTGTTATAGTTAGGAGCTGGTATCTCCTACCTTAAAGTCCCCTATACTGAAATCTGTGGCTTCGTCACATTCCTCATGGGCCTCAAGTAGACTGTCTGATTTGGATGTGGACCATGTGGTGAAGAAGCTCCTACAGATACCGGCATTAGCAAAAATTTTATCAGCACCAACCCAGGGGGCTTCGGAACTGATCTTAGTTCCTCCTCTGACTTGCATGGATGTTTCGGACCCGGAGAATGTGGAACTGATGATCATGGGCCCTTCGGGTTTGACACCTTCTATTGGTTTTTCAGCCCCAACTGCCCTGATACCCTCGATGCCGACTGAGGAATCTCGGGCCGACACTTACCAGTCGGGTCCGGGGAGGACAGTCAGACCGACTTGTCGGTGCTAACTTAACCTCTCGGGACTTCGGCTCGAGTGAGCTCGGCCCTGACCTCTGGCTCGGAGCCCTTTGTACTGGCGCAGACGATTTCCATCTGTTCTTCGGATCCGAGGGATTCTTCTCGTCGGGACCAAGGGGCCTTCGAAACTGTGAGGAGGGCTTTGTCCACCCCAACAACCACTCCATCAGTTTGAGCAGCTCCCTCCCTGAAAGCACCAGTGTCTGCCTCTTCATCACACGCTTCTTTGAAGCGTAGAGATTCTGAGCCTCAGGAAGCTCCATTGGGTGAGCCATGCTCTTCCGAGACCTCTCCAGAAGCCCCCACTGAAGAAGTGCGTAGGAAGAGACTCTGCAAGAGAAAGCGTTTGGACTCCCCACAGGAGTCAGTCACTTCGGATACTGACTTGGATGAGTCATAAGGGTCCCCATGTTCCCCCTCGGAAGATATCTCCTTTGCAGATATCTTAGAGATTCGTAGACAGAGGGGTGGCTGGAAATCCCTTAACCCTTCTGATGATGAGTCAGTTCTCCTGAAGGCTTTTGGATCTCAACCCTCCACCTCTTGGGTGTCTCCACCCTTTGATGAGTTGTTGGAATTACTCACTCGAAGGGCGTGGGAGTCCCCAGACACCACAGAGCCTGTCCCTAGGAGGCCTAACAAATTTATTACTAGCCCACAAGACAGACTTTACCTTACTAAAGGAGTACCAGTTGATGCTATGGTGGTGGCAGCAGCCACCAAGAAGGAATTATTGGAGATGACTTTGTATGTTCATCCTCCTAATAGGGAATCTAGGATTATGGACAGATACGGAAAGCGTATGTTCAGTTCAGTGGCCTTCATTCTTTGATCGCTGAACTACCTCACACATTTTACCAGGTTACAAAGGGATCTCCTGAATGAGCTAGGAGATACCCTACAGGGTTCAGCAGCTGCAGGAGTTTCGGATGAAGTAATTTTCCAGCTCTCCACTCTTAATTCGATAGTGAAATCTTCCATGCATCTGTTGTCTTATGCAGCTGATGGTACAAGCAGGGCAGCGGATACAGGAATCACTCTCAGGAGACATTCCTGGATGAGCTTATGGTCCTTTGCGGAACCCTTTAAGTCTTCCTTCATTAAGACCCTCTTTGACGGTTCATCCCTTTTCGGACCTAAGATTAAAGAAACTCTTACCAGGAGGGAGAAAGATGGAAAGACATTGTCTGCCATCAGTGTACGTTTTTCTACTCCGAACAGACCTTACCCCAAGAGGAAGGGAGGTGGAAATATATGGTTCCGTAAGTCTCAAGGATCTTTCCAAAACATTTGTGGTGACACCCCCTCTAGGGGCAGAGGAGGGGTAATAATGGAAGATGCTGCCATGTGGCAGGGGGGTCCTCAGAACCAGGGCGACCGAGACTAGTTCTTTGGCAAGCCCTATCAGCACTCCTGACTGTCCATCTCTGGAGGCTGTCGGGGGATGCCCAACTTTGTACCTAGATGCTTGGCTAAAAATAAAAGACAGCTGGGTACAAAGCATAATATCCAGAGGATACTCTATTCCCTTTGCCACTCCACCCCCTTTAGTAAAGAAAATCCCAGATGTTTCAGCCAGTCACAGGGACCTAGCAGCTTAGAGGTCCAAAGGTTACTGGGCAAAAGAGTCATCCAGCCAGTCCCAGCAGACCAAAGAGGATCCGGGACTTACTCAAGGTTATTTTTAGTCCAAAGAAAACAGGGGACTGGAGACCTATTCTGGACCTAAGCAGACTAAATAAGTCAATGAAAAAGACGAAGTTCCAGATGGTCACGCTTCAGTCAATACTTCCCTTTCTGGGGAAAAACAATTGGATGTGCTCTATAGATCTTCAGGATGCATACTACCACATAAAGATGGGATTATCTACGCTTCCGACTGGGATCCAGCCATGGTCTCACTACAGCCCCCCCGAGTGTTCAAATGTATGGCAGTAGTCACCGCTCACCTGAGATGGTTGGGATTCCAGGTGATTCCATATCTAGATGACTGGCTCCTCACTGCCACCACCAAGCATCAACTCATTCATGTGAGGGACACAACCTTACACCTATGCAATCAACTGGGGATTACCATCAACTCAGAAAAAAATTGCCTTATCACCATCGCAACAGACCATCTTCATAGCAGCAAAACTAAACACAGTTTCTGTGACATAGTCTACCTCCAGAAAGAATTTCTCTCTTACGAGAACAAGTATCAGACTTGCTTCCGGCAAAAAAAGCCCCAGTCTCAATGGTACTCAAATTGCTAGGATCGATGGCAGCAGCAATCATTGCCATTCCCCTCACACTAATGCATATGCAAATTCTACAATGGCTCCTATTCTTTCAATGGTCCTTTCAGGAACTTCCAGTGTCACATCAAATTGTCATAACGAATGCGTGCAAGGAGGGCCTTCAATGGCGGCTGACATCTCAGCATGTATCTCAGGGACGTCCATTCATTCTACCCAATCCCATAGCTACGGTGACCATGGATGCTTCCTTGATTGGGTGGGGGGGCATTTTCAGGGAAGAACAGCCCAAGGCACGTGGAAGAAACATGAGGCTCACCTGCATATAAATGTCCTGGAGATGAGAGCAGTACTTCCAGTGTTGCAGTCCTTTCAAGACTATCTACCTCTGGGAACAATTGCAATTCAGATGGACAACATGTCAGTAGTCTGGTACATCAACAAATGAGGAGGAACCAAATCATACCCCCTGTGTCGAGAGGCCATGAGAGTATGGCAGTGGGCAATCTCCTCCCAGCACTTTCTGTTAGCAATGCACATCCCAGGGAAATCCAATGTGATAGCAGACAAGCTGAGCAGGGCAATCTTACTGCCTCACAAGTGGTCCCTGAAGCAACAAGTAGTGGAAAGAATTTTCCGCAGGTGGGGCCAGCCTTGCTGCAATCTTTTTGCCACCCCAACAAACACGAAATGCAGCAGCTACTTTGCTCTAATTCCCCAACCAGGGGAAGCCCCAAGGGATGCAGTGGTGCACAATTGGCCCCTGGGTCTCCTTTATGCATTTCTCCCCTTCCCTCTGATTCCCAAGGTATTACAGAAAGCAAAATGTCTGGGAAGGACCATGATACTAATAGCCCCTTACTGGCCTCGGCAAATTTGGTTTCCCTTCCTCCAGCCTCATCTTTTGGAAGAACCCTGGATCTTGGACCCAGTTACGGATCTTTTGACCCATTCATCGGGGGCTGTTTACCCTTCCCTTCATTCCCTAAAACTGTCCGCTTGGCTTCTCCAATTCCCACTATAGCCAGGATTTACAACCTCTCAACTGAGGCCCAACATATTATAACATCCTCTCATAAATCATCTACTAGAAAGTTATTATCTTAGCAAATGGAAGAGATTTTCTTTATGGGCCTCTCAGAATGATGTTGATCCTTATTTAGCTCCGATCCCATCTATATTGGAATTCCTAACTAAACTTTTCAACAAAGGAGCAGCTGCAGCTACCATTAGAGTTCCATTAGCAGCAATATCAAACTTTCATTTTGGTTTCCAGGGCTCCAATGTCATCTTGCATCAACTTGCTAAAGCCTTTCTTAAAGGTGCCATTCATCTGAGGCCACCAATCAGAGCTCCAGTCATGCCATGAAATCTAAATTTTGTTCTATCCAGAGCCATACTACCTCCTTTTGAACCAGCCTCGTCCTGTTCTTTGAAATTACTTTCATGGAAAACTACTTTTCTGATAACCATTACTTCTGCTCGGTGGATTTCTGAGCTGCAAGCCTTAACCATCAAACCTCCTTATCTGATTTTCCATAATAACAGAGTTTCGCTCAGAACTAATCCATCCTTTTTACCAAAAGTTTATTCAGAGGCAAATCTTAACCAATCTATTGAGTTGCCAGTTTTCTTTCCCCAGTACACAAATAGGATGGAACACATCCTGCACAAACTTGATGTTCATAGACAACTTCGATTTTACATAGAACGAAACAATTCAGGTCAACGGATCAACTCTTTGTTTCCTTTTCAGAGTCAAAAAAAGGGTGCCTCAGTGACAAAAGTAACCTTGTCAAGATGGCTATCAGATTGCATTTCATTCATTTATAATTCACAAAATGCCCCCTTGCAACAAAAAGTAAAGGCCCGCTCTACTAGAGCTATTTCAACCTCATTAGCTTTTTCTGCAAGGTTACCATTAGACTCTATTTGTGCAGCAGCTACCTGGTCAACACCTCATACCTTTATCACTCATTACAAAGTGGACAGGACCTCCTTTGGTTCCACAGTTCTGAGAAATATACTCCCGCGAGCCACCCGAGAAGATGGTGCTTGGGACGCTACCCATCAGTAAAGAATGAACGGCGAGATAGAACAACTTCACATCAAGAAGTTATGTACTCACCATAACGTTCCATGTGGGTTGTTCGTCTCGCCTTCATTCTTATGTCCCACCTTCCAACCCCCATCCAGTCTACTTGAGGTCCGTATAGATTGCGTTGTCTCTTATACAACTCTCTGTGTGGCATATTTATACTGCTAAGTAGTCACGCAGCAAACAAGATCTGAGGGAAGATCCGGGTGCATCATGGGATAGGGAGTTGGCCTCGCACTGGTTGAAGACCTTGAGCTTTTTTAGTTGGCCAAGTCGGAGCCGAGGATTGGCTTCGAACCCATCAGTAAAGAATTAACTCGAGATGAACAACTCACATGGAACATTATGGTGAGTACATAACTTCTTTTTCAAGAAATCTCAGGGTACTTTTCAGGAATCTCATGAAGAATATTTCCCCAGAGACAGAGGGGGAAACAGTTACAATGGTAGATGCTGCCCATGTGGCAGAAGAGGGACCTCAAAATCAAGAGTGTCGGGATTCCTTCTTGGACAGGCCCTTTCAGCGCTCCTGAAAGGTTGCCCAGCTGGCTTGTCTGGAGGCAGATGGAGGGCACTTATCCTTGTATCCAGAAGCCTGTCTAGCCATCACAAATGATCATTGGGTGCAAAGGATCCTATCTAGAGGATGCTCCAGCCCCTTTTCAAAACTCCCCGAACCAAAAAGCTCTCTCCTGAATGTTCCAAGAGAGGCAGCAGCGTTGGAGATCTCAAAGCTGGTTGAAAAAAACAGTCATCCAAAAGGTCCCTCCAGATCAATCAGGAACAGGCATTTACTCAAGATTCTTTTTAGTACCAAAAAAGGCAAGGGACCTCAGGCCCATCTTGGATCTGACATCCCTGAACAAATCAGTAAAAAAACACAAAATTCAGGATGGTCATGGTCCAGTCCATTCTACCTCTTTTGAAAATGGATGACTGGATGTGCTCAGTAGACCTGAAGGAGGCATACTTACCACATCAAGATGGACAGATGCTCCAGAAGGTATCTACACTTCAGGCTGGGAACTAGTCATTTTCAGTTCAGAGCACTTCCTTTTGGTCTCACCACAACCCCCAGGGTATTCACCAAATGCATGGCAGTAGTTGCAGCTCATCTCAGACTGCAAGGATTGCACATATTTCCTTACCTAGACAACTGGTTCCTAACCTCCCCAACCAGGCATCTACTCATCTGAGCCAGGGACTACTTATTACAACTAGCTTCTACCTCGGCCATAACAAAAACAACATACAAAAGTCTCAGTTACAGCCAGTTCAGAACATTGACTTCATAGGGGCTCATTTAGATACAACCAGAACCTTGGTCTTCCTTATTCCTGACAGGATTTTGAACTTAAGACTACATATTGGACAGATTTTGGTAATTCCAGTTCCTCCAGCAAAACTAGTACTCAGTGCCCTGAGCTCCATGGCTGCCACCATAAATCTTTTACCAACAGCACATATACACTTGAGAATTCTGCAGTGGAACTCAGCATGTCCAGTGGTCATTACATCAACACCTTCTCAACTACAGAGTAACATTACGTACCAACTCATCCTTTCCGCTCAAAGTTGCAACAGAGAACAACATTAACCAATCTATCAACTTGCCAATCTTTTTTCCCAATTTCCAAAACAAAGGGAAATACTCTTCATCTGTTGCATGTTCATAAACAGCTGCATTTTTATCTAGACAAACTAAATCTTTCAAAAAATCTGATCAGCTTTTTATATATTTCTTTGTATGTCAAAAAAGGTAAACCAGTTGCCAAGGCCACCTTAGCTAAATGGTTAAGGGACTGCATTTTGTTTATGTATGAATCCAAAAGTGTTTCTTTACCTCAGTGAATCAAGGCTCACTCCACTAGATGAATGGCAACTTCTCAAGCCTTTTGGGCAAAAGTTTCGATTGATGATATTTGTTCAGCTGCCTTGTGGTCAAATTCTCACACCTTCATTTTTCACCACAAAGTGGACATTCTGTCTAGAAATAGAGCTTCTTTTGGTTCTGCAGTGCTCTGGAATATCCTTCCGTGAAGGCCACCCAAGGTTGTTGTAGCTGGGGACCCTGTCTCACAGGTCGAGGAAGAATGAAAATGACAACATCAGATAAAGAAGCTATGTACTTACTATAACATTCCATCTGTAATGTCCTTTTTCATTCTTCCTCGACCTTACCTCACTCCTTCCCCTTGTCCATCTAGTGAATGACCTGACGGGTATGCTTATAGGAACCTCTGTTCCTTGTTGAGCTCCTGTTCTTTCTCTACTCTTTTTAGTAATTTTCAGAATTTATGCACATTTTGTATATTATGGTATACTTTGGAAATATGGTAGCAGCAAACTCGATCTGAGGTAATCGGGAGGAATGAGGCATTGTGGGTAGGTGAGGAGTCGAGCTTCAGAGCCTAAGCTTTTGAAAGCCACTGAGTTGGATCTGAGGTCAGATCCGAAAGCAACAGGTTGAGGAAGAATGAAAAAGGACAACACAGATGGAATGTTATGGTAAGTACAAAACTTCTTTTTCGCAGTTACTTCTTTCTTTCGCATCACAATTCCAACATTTGCTATCTACCCAAGAAAATATTCTTCTAAGTCTGCTGAGAGAATAAAAATAACTATGCAAACACTTCCAAGCAAAGATCCTAAACCTTCTTGACTTTGTTGCTTATTTGAGAGCCGTACATATGTCCTCCCATTGTTCTCTTAGAAATTGCTTTTCCAGTCTCTTTTCCCCAATCTTTTCTAACTTCGCTGATTGATTCTTATAGTTATTGTGCAGAATTTTATATGCCTTACTAACTATCCCTTTTTAACAGCAGCTTTTGTTCTAGATTCAACTAAAAACTTGACCAGAGCAGGTCTTTCACTTGAGTCCCCCTCTCCCTTTCTCTTTGCCTGTACTCTGATATCAATCTCTGATAGGGAAGGCACTTTCTAGCCTGCCGTCCAAATGTTTTCTTGGCCTCATCCTTCTCCATTACCCTTCCATCTTTAGTTATTTGACCCCAATGTCTTGATTGCTTTGTCTGTTTTCTACTGTAAATTGCAGCCCCTTGCCTATTTTATATACCCTTACTTGCAGTCATCACTATTGGCAAAATCTCCTTTCTTGGGTTGGCTTAGTTCTTAAAATACTTTCTGCTACTTTATGTGTAGAATACTCTGTATGGTTCTTGTTCTCCTTAAGGATCAGCATCCATTTCTCAAACTTCCCTAATTTCATCATCATCTATTTCCACTTTGATTTATTGCCGTCTGATTGTGTTATATATATGAGCCTTGACTGTGTAGCTCTAACATAGCCATTCAAATTAGTAATCTTAAACCACTTTGTTCTATGGGAAGGATAAACTAATCCTGCTTTACTATTACCCTCTTCCCCTCACAGATTTTTTCAACTCTTTATTAATTATTGTCCACAACTTCTCCTCTGGTTGATAAGAAATGTACCCGACCTGTACATAAAACTAAAGGGACTAAAAGATTTTCACTGGTTTTATCTTTCTATACTTATCCATAACCAAGAGCTACCAGTTTCTCAGTTTTTGTATTATCTTTTGTGTAGTCTCTTCCCACTTAACTTTAGTGGCCATAACAGAGTCCTGTTTAATCCATACACCTAAATACGTCATCCTATCATGTCTCCAAATGTGAGTATTGCTAAAACAAATCATGTGTGGGTTCATAGTTTTCTGTTATAGCCTTTGTTTTATCTTCATTAATGTTATATCCTCAAAAGACTTGAAATTATTTCAAAATATTCCACAATCCAGACATGTCCTTTTCTAGATTTGTCAAGTGCAAAATATTATCATCTGTTAATAAAAATAATTTTTCTTGAAGGCTACACCAGAGATATATTTGAATGTGTGTGCTCTTTTTTAATTTCTCCAAGTCTTTTGGGTTTCTAATATCATGATGGGAATGGATCCTCATTCCTAAGTCAAGATATAATTAAAGTTCATGAAATTAGTATTGTTTCATTCTTTGATGTTAGCCAGAAGTGCTCTTTGCAGTACCCGCATTGTGCCCAGTAATGACTCCTTCTGCAATTCGTACGGAGTTACATGTATCGGTAACATATCTAGACTGTAAATTCTTTTGTATAAGACCCATTGCTCCTACTACTGGAACTGTCTGGGTATCTTTCTTCCACATTGCCCTCGTTTCTGCCTGCAAATCTTTGTACTTTATGACTTTGTGTCGTTCTGTACATAAGACACTGTAGTCACTGGGTGTAGCGATTTCAATAATCAATGTTACTTTTGTCTTCTTTTCAAGAAATACTATATCTGGTTTTCTTGCATCCATTTTTTGAACTGTTGGTATTGGATGATCCCATGTGATATAACCTTCATCATTTTCTATGATGCTTTGTGGCCAGTGTTTTTCAGCTACTTCAGTATTATAATGTTTGCACAATCCCCAATGCAACAGTCTTGCTACATTATTATGCTTTTCAGTGTACAGTCCTTCTGACATTAGTATATCACAACCAGCAACAAGATGTGCTACTGTTTCCAGTTCTGTTTTACAAAACCTACATTTGAGCCGCCAATATTAACCTTTCATCTTTTGGTTTAAATTCACCTCTCCTTAACCATTCCTGCATTCAAACCTGATCAGCACAAGGTTGTTCTTAGACTTTCCTATACTTGCAACTATATTTATGCATTTTCCACATTTCTTGCCTTCTCATCTGATCCTTCACCTTATAGTATTTCTTTTTTTCGTTTGTTTTTTTTTTGTATTCAGCATATGTTTTTTCTTAAATGATAAAAACTTTTCCACCAAGTTAACCTTTTTTAATTTCTTCCAGTATCTCTCCCTCTCTCCACTGATTTATTATGCGTCCATACTCATTAAATGTCACTCCCAAAATCTTTATTTCGTTTCTTGTGAAATATATATTCCATTTTTTATCTGACCAAATCCTTTACACTTCATTTTGTTTAACTGCAGACCTGCTTTTTAAAACAGTTTTCTGATCCTTAATACAATCTTACATATCCATCCCTTGAATTTTTGTTATTAGAACTAGAGCATCTGTATATATCATATATATTGGTAATATAATATTTCCATCCATCTCTCAAATTGCCTGTTTTTTGGCACATTCAGTTGCTACCTCATTTTTATTTACTTCGGGTTTAATTTCCACTCCCACTTGACACTGATAAGCAGGGTAGTCATCTTAGACATATTCTCATGTTTCAAAACTTTCACTATATTTGAGTTTTTGTGAGGTCAGCAGATGTGTATGCAGTCCCACTATCACAGATCTGTACTTGTAATCAATTTAGAGGAGGCTCATACCTCCTTCAGAATGGGGAATATATTGTTTTGGTGTACACTGATTTTTATAAATCATTTGATGAGCATGAAGCATCCTTCTTATTTTCCTGTCCAAGCTA
This sequence comes from Protopterus annectens, assembly GCF_019279795.1. Lineage (NCBI taxonomy): Eukaryota > Metazoa > Chordata > Ceratodontiformes > Protopteridae > Protopterus > Protopterus annectens. The sequence goes on along the minus strand of NC_056739.1, from coordinate 1,700,878,881 downwards.
TCCAACACCTTTTGGGGCCAGTCAGTGACTCCAAAACTGTAATTTAGGACAGAAAGAGCAAACTGGTTTATAGCTTGGACTTTGTTCCTAGATGTCAATGCTGCTTTTAGTATTAATTTAAACATTCTAAAGTATTCCTTGCTGAGTTTTGTTCACATTTGTTAATGTTTTATTGTTGATCATTCACCAATTCCCAAATATTTATACACTCCATCTTGTTCAAGTTCTTTTATATCACATTCCTGTCCCAAACTGATGTTTTTTTGGTGCTGCAGCTTTCCTGCTTTAAAGGTTCTTTTGCAGATTTATGAAGACCAAATTACTTTCTTATATCAACTGAAAAATGTTAGACCAATTGCAGTTGTGCTTTCAGTTCCTCATCTGGTGAACTGCACAGTTTTAAATCATCTACAGAAAGAAGATGAGAAGTCTTTACACTTTGTTGGTTTCTGGGAACCAAATTATAGCCATGATCTAATCTGTTAAGTAGACAGCTTAATGGATTAAGGGCAAGACAAAAGAGCAGCGGAGAGTCACCCTGGAATATCCCGCTATTAATTTTTATCCCAGGAGTAATAATTTGTACTTTATCATGGCTTAACTGCAGAGTGGTTGCTGTAATGTAATCCACCAGTGTGGGGTGTATCTTATACATTTTTAAGCACTCTTTTATCTATGAATGTGGGATAATGTCAACATTTTTTATGGTTTATCCATGCCATACTTAGATTCTTCCCCTTTTTACATTTTCCCCATTATGACTTTAACATCAAATGATCCTTTCTTCTGTACTGCTTTCTTTGATTACCCTTTGGTTCTATTGCCATTTATTGAGTTTTCTTCTAAATGACTATAAACATTGTCAGCATCAATTCCAGTGTATAGTTTATACATCGTCGGAAGGCAAGTTATTGGTTTATAATTTTTAGGATAGCTTGCAGGTTCACTCTTTAAGTAGGAGAATTGTATTTCCTTTTGTTAGTCAGGCTGGTGTCTGTTCAGGGTGTGCATATAAATAGTTCTCACACACAGTTAAATCTTTATGTCAAGATGTTAATACTTTCAGCCAGAAGTTAGGTACTGCATCTGGGCATGGGGTTTCCAATTAGGAGCTTTTCTTAACTTTGTTTCAATCTTTCTGGCCATTACTTCATCCCACTGCATATCCTGTACATTTGAACTTATTGTTTCTTTTACCTCTTCTATCCATTTAGCATCTTTGTTGTGTTCCACAAGGTCTTCATAAATATTTCTCCAAAATGTATCTATTTCTTCTTTTTTTGGTGGTGTTTCAATTCCTTTTGCCTTGTTTCCCAATTCTCTATAAAACTTTTTGGGGTCATCAATAAATTGCTTATTTTGTACTTTTCCTTTACATTTATCTGCATATCTTCTGATTTTTTTCTGCCTGTGCTGATATTTTTAGTTTATTATTTGTGATAGTGCACGACAGATCCTGTTCTGTTCTGATACTGTGTGTTGTGTGTTCCTTATCGTCTTTGCCAGTAGTTCTAAATATAATCCAAATAACAAGGGGACATCCCTGCCTGTTTCCTCTATTCAGATACAGCTTTTTGAAAAGGAACTGTCCCACCATAATCCGTGCCTTTGACCCTTCATTATCAGCTCTTAATTAAACCTATTAATTCTTGCCTCTGATCCATTATATATCCTCCTAATTAACCTTATTATTCTATCAATGAAATGGAAGCATTTGCATTCCCTACTCAGGAAATCCCAGCTGTCTCTGAATGCTTTCTTTGCATCAAGACCCAACAACAATAGCAGTATTGTCTTACATTATGTTTCCCACTGGATCATCATTGTTCTAGTAATGCTGTGAAATGTTTGCCCCCCCCCTCAAAAAAAACACATTGACCCAGATCTATGAATTTTCACAACACATTTGCAATTCTGTTAGCTAGTATAGACATGCAACATTTCTACTTCATTTCCCTGCATCTTTATGTTTTCATTGGGTATGTGTTAAAGATTTTTATTAAATCCATATGCTAATATGAAATATAAATTCTGTCCATCTAGATCAGTTTTTGTACATTGGGGAATAAAATGTAAATCCTGTTTATAAGATCATAGGATCTTAGGAGGTTACTAGGGTAACAGCCCTAGGGCACTTACAAGCCTAGCCAAGTTCAGCCCTTGTTCCATATAGGGCCTAGAGATTATGGTCATGATTGCAAGCTGATCTAAATCAGCACTGACTTCCCCTATCCAAGAGAGACAAGGGTGAAACCCCTGTGGTGAATTTGTGGTTTCCCATCCAGTCATCCAAGATATGCTTAAATAAGGTCAACAAGGGGCTCTGTTTAACTTGAACTGGAAGTTTGCTCCAAAGGAGAGGTATCCTTTGTGAGACATACCTGTCTCTAGCAAGCCTGTTGATGTCACAGGATAGGTTAAGGTCCCTAGAGTGAGTGAATCATGTTACCAGTTGACTTATGAATGTGTAGCATAGCCATTAAGCAGGATCAGAGGTTGTTCTGTATGCAAGGCACAGGTCACCTCTGAGTAGTCTATACAATAATGAGTACAGCGACACTGATTTAAGTCTGCCGTGTATGACTTGTGCTGAAGACCCTGAATTTAATTTGTGAGAAACCTTTGAGGTCTCTCTAGTTGCTGCAGTTGCCTGGTAAGGTACATACGAAAGGGAGCATTGTACTATATTATTGACATGGATGAGGGAAGAGTACAGGGGGTTATAACCTCTTTTGTTTTGGAAGCTGTCCCCTTACTTATTAGGTGAGCAACATAGAAGGCCTTCCTAACCACTGTGGAGACATGGTGATCAAAGGTAAGGTTGCTGTCAACCTGTGTGCCCAAAACTCTCACCACTGATTTAGAGCTTAGGGTGTTGCTATTAATATGGTCATCCACAGGGACATCACCCTTGCCAAAGGGGATGATGCTGCATTTTTTGCATTAAGCTTAAGTCCATGACTTTGGCACCAATCGGTGGTTTGAATAAGCCCTTCTTGCAGAATGTTGACATAATTTGGGGATTCAATGGCTGCACCCAGTTTGCAGTCATCAGCAAACTTTGTCAGCCACAGACCTTTTCTTTTTCCCTGTACTTCTAAGAAGTAGATTCCAAATAACAGGAGCCCAAGTACCGATTCCTGTTGAACACAACTAGTAACTGGTCTGTTGGTGGAGGTGGAATCCCCTATTTTGACTGTATGTTTTCTTTCAGTGAGCAACCCTTCTGACAATATATGGGTTGATCCCCAGCTGGGTGAGTTTTTCAATGATGCCTGAGTCGGGGATTGTGTCAAAGGCTTTGGCTAAGTCTAGGTACACCGTATGCACAGATTTTTTTCCTTCTTCAGGGCTCTGGTGACTTTCTCGAAGAAGTCCACCAGGTTCAACAGGCACAATCTGCCCTTGACAAAACCAGCCTGGGTCTGGTCAAGCATTTGAAGACTACTTATATCTTTGTTGAGAAGGTCCATGATGTTTCTCTCTATGGCCTTGCAGACAAGGCTGATTAAGCTTATGGGTCTATAGTTCCCAGTGTCAGTGGATGCACCCCCTTTGTGCAAGGGGGTGATGGTAGCTGTTTTCCATTCTGCAGGAACAAAACCAGTCCTTAGGCTGTGGTTTAAGAGAGTACTCAATGGTGTTGCTAACTCCTGTTTTAAACCATTTAAAATGCAGCCTGGGATGTTATCAGGTCCCATAGAAGCTGCGTTTTTGGCCTTGGAGAAAGTGGTTAAGACCTGCTCTTTAGAGATACTAGGGAGACAGCAGGTGATAGGAATGTTCAGGGGTATATGTGGTGGGGACAGGAGGGAGAATTTTTCACTGAAACTACGTTAGTAGGTTGGCTATTTCTACAGGATCAGTATATGTGGTACCATTCACCACAAACTGAGCGCAAATCTGGGCTTTTCCTTTAAGGTTTTGAATGTAGCTAAAGAATGCCTTATGGTTATCCTTAGTTAGGGATGCTAATTTAGATTTGTAGTTAGTTTTAGAGGACTTTAGAAGATGTCTTATTTGCTTGTTCAAACTGAGAAGGGTGTGCTTCCAATTCTGAGACCGTTCTGTTCTTAGACAGCAATTTCTTCCTCTTGTTGTACAGCCTGTTTATGGCAGACGTCCACCAGGCAGGCTTGTTCTTTCTAGAGGATCTTGCTTTGGTCCTATCAGGTACAACTGAGTCAGTACAATTGTATAGATGTTTATACAGAACATTGGTGTGTATTTCAGTATTGGTGTCCTTGCCGTCAGTGGGGACAGGAGCTTTGAAGCTGTTAATGCCGTCTCTTAGGAGACAGTAGTTGGCTTTGGAGAATTTTTTTAGCTTAATTTCTCCTGATGGGGTCTGATGTAATCATTACTTAGAATGAGAATGATTTATGATCAGACTTCAGCAGGGAGGGCCGCACACTTGTGGTGATACACCAATCTCCCATGTTGGCGAGTACCAGATCAAGAATGTTTTACATTTGTTGACCAGGATAGTCTAACTGGATATATGTCCATTTTCGGTGGAGGCCTGGGAAGAAAAGCTCCAGATAACACAGATAGAACATAACAGATATGAGTCAAACATATTTAGAAAGCCCTCTAGTAGGTACTCACAATATACACAGTGTGTAATAGTATACAAAAACAACAGGTTGCAGCAAGCTATTATGAGCAAGAGATGCATACAATATTAATTTAAATAAAGCATTGAATAAGTAGTGATTAATCAGGGTTAGTACAGGGAAAAAGCCAGTGCTCTTTAAAATACTGTTTTGAGGCCTTTTTTGAAGAGACTTAAAGAAGGTTCGAGGGTAAGGTTAGACGGAAGTGAATTCCAAATTTTACCAATGACGTTCGCAAACAGGGAGTCGCTGGCTGAGTTAATAGCTTTGTGGGTTTGGACCAACAGTTTATTGGATGATCGTAGTTGCCTTGAATTACTGTATGGCTTTATGATATTTCTGAGTCCTGGACTATGTTCAGGGTGGTACAGAATTTTGTGTGCTACTATAAGCTGATTGAACAGAAGTAGGCTAGGCAGTTCTAGCCTCCCGAGAAGACTGAGGTTTTGACAGTGATGTGTCCTATATGTTGAGTCTATGGCAAATCTGGCAATATGGTTGTAACAGTGAGAGAGCTTACTAGGTTCAGTTTTGCTCAAATTGGAGAGTATGGGGGAGACGTACAGAAGGGTGGAGAGTAGGTGTGAGTGGGCGATTGCAGTCCTAGCTAATGGAGTTGGAAAAGGTTTGCTTCTATATAATGAGCCAAGCTTCTTATTAATGTTTTTTTATAGTTTTATTGATATGCAGATCAAATTTGAGATTATTGTCCACTATTACTCATAAAAGCTTAGTATGGTCATCTGGAGAGATAGAGGTACCGTTGTTGGATGTTATGGAGAAGGAAAATGGGAGTTAACGAAGTCCAAGAACCTTTGGGCAAGCATGTTCGTACATGTATAATTTACCCAGTCTGTGGATGAGTAGTTAAAGTCACCCTTAGCCAGAGTGCTCGGTTGTATTTTGAGTGACTCAAGTAGATCCAAGTAGGCAGTGTGTGTATCATGGTTTATGGAGGGGGACTTGTAACTGATGATAACTTGGAGGGGGAATTTTCCTACAGTTATTTGCACTTGGAGTAGCTCTAGGGAATCGATTCTGTTTAAATAATCTAGAGGTGTATTTATCTTGGATGAAAATTGATATTCCTCCTTTAGTTCTCACGCGTTCATTTTGTGGTTTGAACGTGTGGAAGACATTATAACCCTACATGACCAGGGTGCTCTCCATATTCTTGAACTAGGTCTCTGTGACTGCGCAGATGTCCGCATCTTCCAAAGTGAGGAATCTTTCCAGTAAGTGCAGTTTCAGATTTAGACTCCTAGCATTTAACAGCATAACCTTGAGATTGTTTTTCGAGGATATTTTTATGTCGGTAATTTTGTTGTTGTGACATTGTCTAAAAATGGCACCATGGGGGAGGCAAGTGCCAGTAACTGAAAGCCAAGAGGTGACAGGTGAAGACCATTTCTGTCAAAGCATCTTGGTCTATCAGCCATATCATCCCAGGCTGACAGGTACTGGATCCCCATGGAATGACACCAGAAACTAAGCCAATTGTTGAAGTCAATCATCTTTTGTCTGTATTGTGGCATTATCCTAGGTAAAGGTAGAATGCTGCTTAAGGCTAGTGACAAACCTGCCTGGGACACATATTCAGGGAGCTCAGTCATGTCTCTCTTCTTATAGTCCAGAGAGGTACATCTCAGGTTGTTCACACCAACATGGATTATGACAGAGTCATAACAGTACCTGTTTTTAGAAACTTGAGTGCATGTGTGATGTGTCGGATCCTGGCACCTGACAGCTGACCGTGACTTTTTCCTTTTCCAACCTGGTGAGTGGGACATCTGTGTGTCTGACAATGGATTCGCCTATGATCAAAACATCAAATTTTGTGTTTTGCCTTACGGGATTGTTAGGTGAGACACTTGTGCATGTGTTTTTATGTGTACTGTGTTCAGCTGGCAGTGAGTTATGTGAAGTGTGTTTATGTTTGGGAGGTCTCTGATCTTTAGGTAGGCTCTTGGTGAGTACCTACACATATGTGGGTTTAGTTGTTGTGCACAAGGTTGGTGCAGGAGGTGAAATGTATGAACTGACAACCTTCTTAATATCTGATATGCTGATTTGCGAGTGAGACAGCATAGATTCTAGATTCTTAATATACATGCATCTCTCACATATTGAATTTGTGTGACATAGAAGTAATGGTTGTCAGTGTACATGAGGCAATTGTTACACTGTCTCAGGAGTCACATGTCGACCAGGCCAGCTGGAGAAACTGTAGGAAACTGTCCATCCATGATACAAGGTATAGTACTGTGATTAGTAACAGGGAGAGGACTAGAAGGACCAGGGTATGGCTGAGGAGCTAGCAGAAGTTCTAAACTGCGAGAGGCTTAGTGGCTGAGATTTAAATTGGTACCTCAGAGATTCAGCTGAGTGTCTGTCTGGACAGTGAAGCACAAGAGCTATAGACCTCAGATGGAACACAAGCAGTTGACTAAGGGAAAATATATCTGTCTGCAACTTTGCGTCTCTAACTGACAGTGGTAACCATCACTGCGTGATGGTGTGCACCCCTCAAACAAGGGCAATAAATAGCAATAAAATTAAATGGATTTAAAACACTCTAACCAACACAAGACTGGGCCCTGGGTGAACAATCACCACTCAAGTGGGTCCTTAGCTGCACTCTTCTTTCGCAAGGGTGCCGGGAGGACCTCTTTTGAAGAGGAAAGCTGGATTAGTGCTCAGAAACTAGAAAAGCAGACTGGTTCCAGCAAATCTGAACCAAGTGTATGCTAGGCTAAAAAGTACAGCTAATAGCAAAAATACAGTTCAAAATATCAGCACACAGTAAAAAAACTAAAAAAAGATCAAGTAAAAATGATACTTATTTTCCTGCTACTTAATTCACATCATCCATACCAAATAATGTGAGAGTGTTCAATCAGCTTTGTTTGTTCTTACATTTGTTCTTACCGATCCCTCGGTGTTTGTTCTTGCAAGCTCTCAAGCTCTGAGAAAGAAGAAGCTCAGAGAGCACCTAATACCCCCCTCTGCCTTTACCTCAGATCAGATCTAGTTTGCCACTGTTGCATCACTGGCTGCACTCGTCGAGCGAGCAAAGATAAGATTTAGAATTTTATATTCTTATTTTTTTTCTGGTTCTAGTTTTTTTTTTTAAATTTTAGTGATATTTTGTGTGTGTGTGTGTGGGGTTATTAAGGAATCTCGTACCGTTAAGTTGTAAAACTTAGTTAGAGTTCTGACTTTTTACTGGATTGACTTTTTCTCCCTTATAGTGACATGTCTGAAAAAGCCAACTCCATCCAAAGAAGACTGGCTCTATTTGTCATTCTTTCAGTGGGAGGTGGATAGGGTTTGTTAAAACCCTCCTTCAGGAGGGCCTGATGCTCTGGAGGCATCTATCCAACTTATCTCGGTTTCCACCCAATTGGTGTCGCTGACATCTTGGAGATCCTGAAGCAGAGAGGTGATTGGCAGTCCCTCCCCTCTGATCCCTGACTATTTGATGACCCATTTTACACTTAGGAGAGGATCTAGTCAAGCTGCTGGATATACCCTCAGGGTACTACAGAGATGCTGCGTCTCAGAGAAAGTTACAGCACATCTAAATACCCTTACATCCATTGTTAACTCATCCATGAGGCTGATATCATGGGCAGCAGCAGCAGCTGCGAGGCTCTCCAGGCAATCCTTATATGCTTTTATATTCATTTCTGAAAAGCCTTCCCTCTTTACTTTCCATTTGATGGTGCCATGGTGCTCTTTGGCCCCAAAAAAAAGAGGACCCCCCTGGTGTGTGAACAGGGAGGGAAAGACTCTGTCTGCTGTCGGAGTCCATTTGGATCTCCCCAGGCACACACCCCCCCCTCTAGAGCAGGAGGAGGGGGGAGTGGAAAGAGCGCCGCCTGGCGGCGGCAGAGTCCGAAACCAAGGTGACAGGGATACCCCCTGAAAACCTTTCCAGCACTCCTGAGAGACTGTCCTGCTCTGGAGGCAGATACCCTCAGGCCTGGCAAAACATTACTACAGACAACTGGGTAAAAGCGTTGTTACCAGAGGTTACAGAATACCATTCCTATCCACCCCATTCCAAAGAGAAAACTCCCAGATGTACCCCCATCTGCGAGACCCAGCAGCTATAGAAATTTCAAAGCTGCTAGAAAAAAGAGTCATCCAACCAGTCCCAGCGGACCAAATAGGATTCAGAACTTACTCAAGGTTCTTTTTAGTTCCAAAGAAGACAGGGGACTGGAGGCCGATTCTGGACCTAAGCAACCTCAACACCTTTGTCAAGAAGGAAAAGTTCCGAATGGTCACGCTTCAATCGATCCTTCCATTCCTACAGAAGGACGACTGGATGTGCTCAATAGATCTGAAGGACGCATACTACCACATCAAAATGGCGAGGGCATCCAGGGATCATTTGCGCTTCTGGCTGGGAGCCAGTCACTACCAGTTTCGAGCCCTGCCCTTTGGTCTGACCTCAGCCCCCAGGGTTTTCACCAAATGCATGGCAGTGGTAGCGTCTCATCTGAGACGCCTAGGATTCCAGGTGTTTCCGTATCTGGACGACTGGCTCCTGTCTGCCACCACCCGGCGTCAACTGATACAGGCCAGGGATTACACCCTACAACTTTGTATTCACCTCAGAATTTCCGTAAATTTCGAAAAATCTATACTACGCCCATCACAGCATATCTTATTCATAGGAGCGGAATTAGATACGCATCATTTAATTCTAAGGCTTCCTCCAGAAAGGATAGTCGCACTTCAAAACAACATTTCTCTCCTTCTGTCATCCAAAAAATCCCCTGCAAAGCTGGTTCTAAAGGTCTTGGGTCTCATGGCAGCTTCTCTCATTGTGATACCATTGGGAAGACTGCACATGAGAGTTCTACAATGGCTGCTGTTTGCACAATGGTCGTTCCAACAGCTACCTCTGACACACGAAATTCTGATTACAAACACATGCAAATCACACCTAACTTGGTGGCTTCAGACTTGCAACCTTTCCAGCGGAAGACCATTTGTGCTACCCACACACCAGCAGCGACGATAACCACGGACGCTTCCCTGATAGGGTGGGGGGGGGGCATCTTTCAGGGACAGACAGTCCAAGGCGAATGGACCAGTCTGGAGTACAATCTGCACAACAATGTTCTGGAGTTGAGGGCAGTGTTTTTAGCGTTGCAACACTTTGCTCCCCTTCTTCCTCTAGGGACTATTGCAGTTCAGACAGACAACATGTCTGTAGTCTGGTACATAAACAAGCATGGGGGAACCAGGTCTTATCAACTATGCAGAGAGGCCATGAGAATTTGGCAATGGGCGGAGTCCACGGGTCGCTTTCTGATCGCAACGCACATCCCGGGGTCATCCAACGTCATAGCCGACAGGCTGAGCAGAGCAATACTGTTGCCTCACGAGTGGTCCCTCAAACAGTCAATTGAAAAACGATGATTTCATAAGTGGGGCCAGCCTTCCTGCGATCTGTTTATGCCTCCAATGAACGCCAAATGCAGGAGCTACTTTGCCCTATTACCCCTCCAGGGAAGTCCCCAGGGACGCTGGTGCACGATTGGCCCCGGTCTCCTGTATGCTTTTCCTCCCTTTCCCTGATTGCAAAGTTTCTGCAGAAAGCCAACAACCTTCAGAGGACGATAATCCTCATTGCCCCATTCTGGCCTCGTCAAATTTGGTTCCCCTTTCTATTGCATCACCGCATTCGGGGACCTTGGATGCTGGACCCAATGCCAGATCTACTGACTCACTCGTCAGGAGTTCCTCACCCATCTCTCGAATCACTCCATCTAGCAGCTTGGCTGCTTCTAGCCAGGTCTGATTCCCTTACACCGGCAGTTCAGAATATATTAGTGGCTTCTCATAAAGCTTCCACTACAAAAACCTACACCAGTAAATGGAAGCGTTTCGTCTTCTGGGCTAATTCACATCATTTGGACCCTGTTATAGCTCCGTTGAACAAGATCTTGGAGATTTTGACAGAATTGTTCCATGAAGGAGCTTCTCCTGCCACTTTAAGAGTGCAATTGGCTGCCATTTCTAACTTTCATGTGGAAGAATGTGGACTTTGTAAGGCTTTATTAAAAGGATCCTTTCATATCAGACCACCAGTTAGAATTCCTACATCACCTTGGAATCTGAACCTCTTACTTTCTAAATTGATGTTGCCCCCTTTTGAGCCAGCCTCAGTTTGCCCATTGAAATTTTTATCGTGGAAAACTCTATTCCTGGTGGCCATTACATCCGCTAGGCGAGTGTCTGAACTTCAGGCTCTTTCTATTAAACACCCTTATTTAATTTTCCACTCTGACAGAGTATCCCTTCGCACTAATCCATCCTTTCTCCCCAAAGTTTGCTCTACTAATAATATTAATCAGTCCATTGAATTACCCACCTTTTTCAAAAATCACTCTAATAAGTTAGAGTATATGTTGCACAAATTGGATGTCCATAGACAACTCAGGTTTTATTTGGATAGAACAAAAGATCACAGGAAATCTGATCAACTGTTTGTAGCCTTTGCTGACAGCAGGAAGGGTGTAGCAGTTACTAAACAAACTCTTTCCAAATGGCTAACTGATTGTATCACACACGTTTATGAGGCTTCTAATCAAACCTTATCGGTCAAACCTAAAGGACATTCTACGAGATCAGTGTCTACATCCTTAGCTCACCATTAGACAAGATTTGTGCGGCTGCTACTTGGGCTAAACCGCATACATTTATCTCTCATTACAAAGTGGACAGGGTTTCTAGGGATAGGGCAACCTTTGGTTCCACTGTGTGCTCAAGAACGTTCTCCCGTGAGTTCCTCAGGATCATGGAGCTAGGGACGCTACCCATGTGTAAGAACAAAGGAGATTGAACACTCTCACATATAGAAGTTATGTCCTTACCATAACGCCATGTGGAGTGTTCATCTCCTTTTGTTCTTACATTCCCACCCTTCCCACCCTTAGGAAGAACGCTCAATTTGGTGCCTGGTCTGGAGTATTCTCCTTCTGCAGTTGCAATAGTTGTATTGTATGATACACTTGTGTATCTATATATCTATGTATATATGTATATAGATGATCCTATGATTATGTAAATTTTGGTATGAGTGTGCTCTCTATGGCTGGTTTGCTTGCAAACTAGATCTGAGGTAAAGGCAGAGGGGGATTGTGGGTATTAGGTGATCTCGAGCTTCTTCTCGATGCAGAGCTTGCAGCCGAGGATCGGCTCCGAACCCATGTGTAAGAACAAAGGCGAGATGAACACTCCACATGGAACGTTATGGTAAGGACATAACTTCTATTTCTCGTATATTTCTTCAGAAATCTACCCTCTTTTGTTATATTTCTCTTCTAGTTCTTCCTGATACATCCTCACATTTGCAAATCAGGTTCCAGTACTCGCCCATAAATAATATTCCCTACTGAAAGCTGATTAGTTCTCCTCCATTTTTTTAAGCTCCATAGTAGCAGTGTTTGATTGAATATAAATGCATGCCAGTGTAATCTTCCTCCCTTGCCAAAAGTCCATTACTACCTCAAATCTGTCATTTTTGCAGATTTCCCTATTTTTTCAGTCATCAACCCTCTAGCAAACAGTATTATTAGTCCCATTTTCCCTGAAATTCTGCTGAATGTTTCTGGTGAGACCATCTTGATTCATGTCATTCATCAGCCTTGACATTTTTGCAACTTTTGGTTAATGTCCATAACACCTTTCCCTGAGCCTTATTTGATTTTATTTTCATTTTTTAATCCTAATTGCAGCTTCTAATGCTGTCTGAGAGCTAAACTAAGTTAACTACTATGCCATACATTTTGTGGGACAGCTGCCATATCAGATCTTTTAAAACTGCAACGCTTGACATTATGTTTTTTTTTTACTACCATCCAGCTTCATGGCTATGTTTTAACTAAATCTGTTGCTAGACTCATTGGTATTTTTAATTTTATTTTATGATGGGTCAAGGGACTTCTTATTTTCTCTGTCCACACTATTTTCTTCATCTTCTGAACATGGCTTATAACACCTGTTACTATTTGAACAGGAAGAAAAGGGAGAGAACAACTCCTAAGCTTGCCATGACTGAAGTGTGTGTGCGCGTGTGTGTGTGTGTGTGTGTGTGTGTGTGTGTGTGTGTGTGTGTGTGTGTGTGTGTGTGTGTGTGTGTGTGTGTGTGTGTGTGTATGTGCATCTGTGTGTGTGTGTGTGTGTGTGTGTGTGTGTGTGTGTGTGTCTGTCTCTGTGTCCCATTAACTGTATCTCAGCTTTGTTCTGGGATGAAATCTTGTGTTGACAAAGGAGTTCCTTGACTTCTTCAGATAACCAGGGAGCCTGCTTGCAATCGCAAGACAAGAGAAGGAATTCATATTCAGTTAGAGATTGCATCAGTTACTATCTCTGTTACACATAAAAATGACATTTAGACTTGATATCTCAGCTAAAAGTGGCAATATCAGACTTGGTGTGAAACCAATCCTTTGGTCTTATCACTACTTACTTCACTTCCTGTTGAAGCTTGCCTCAGTTAGCTCTCCTGATCCTGAGTTAGTCCAGTAGAGGAGTTTGCAAAAAGAAACAATGGAAGATCTTTCTCCTCTACTAGATCAACTCCTACAAGGGAGGGATGTGATGTGAGTGATCCCAATGTTCTCATTTTAGCATGTGTATGCCTAGTCTTAATTAGAATTCATGATGAGAAGATGGGTAAGGTCCAGGCTGAAACATCATTAGAGCTGTGCCAGTTTTTGATGTCCCTATATCCTTTGATCTCCAGCTCAAATGTTTCTGCTAGGTAAGAAGAGAAATGATAACAGCAGACAGGAGCTTGTTGTGAGACTCAAAGAGCTCAATTTCTACACTGTCCTCACCACCACAACCACTATTACCAGACTACATGAGCAAGCATCATATTTGTCTCTCCTGAAAGGTGACAGTCAGCAGTACGATTGTAATATTAAATCTGTTTGCAACAGCATTGTAATTGGCCAAGTCTGCGGTATGAAAAGGTAAAGCCCTGACTGTAATTCACATGACCTGTGGAGTGGTAGAAAAGCCAGAGTGGAGAAAGTGGGAACTGAACAGTCAGTGTCAGCTCACTTATCCCTCAGGGGGAGGATGATAGCAGACTATTCTGCTGTTGTAGCAAGTGCAGACAGAGGCAGTGGAAAGTACAGCAACACAAAAGGATTAGGACATGTAATTTAATCCACCAAGCAGAGCACAAGCACTATTGAGTTGGTGTTGTGAATTGATGCCACTTCAGCAGCTTATATGTCAGGGCTACAAGAGGTGGGGAGTTAGGCCAGTAAGCAAAAACCCTTGATATCTGGTAGTTAGCACTGATAATTAAGGCAATGGGGTGCTGGATTTAAGCCCTTTCTCACCCATTTGTCACTTAACCAGAGTGTGCTTCTGGGACACGAGTCTGATGGGCTTATCTGGTTAAATAGATAAAATTAAAAAATGGCTGCCTGAATGATGTCCTCCTACAATCAACACTCACCTGTGGGAACTGATTGTGTTTGAATGGTAATGGGAGGGGCTGATGGTCAGCAATTGAGAGGGACAAAAAAGATACAAAGAAGAAACTAAAGTAGTTAAAAACAGCCTCCCAATTCTACAGAAAGTTCCATCAGAATCTGGTTAAATCAAGCACAAAGTGCAAGAAGTAAAGATGAACATTTTGCATGCTGAAACTTAAAAGCTTATTATAGTAAGACACAATGATCTGTCAAGCATTTAGCTAAGATTTTTGTAACTGTATGCCAGCTTTATAATAAGTTCCAAGATTTAGCCCCCCCCAACACACACATACACACACATACACACACACACACACACACACACACACACACACAGAGTGTAGCTCACCCTTCCATCCCAGACAGTTACATAGGGCATGCTTCCAACAAACTATTGCTTTTTTTTTTTTGCGCTGTGAATATTATTTATGAATATAGATTACAGTAACAGTATACTAGAAAGTCAGGTTTCTTGTAAAGATAAACGCCCATAATGGTTTTAATAAGCTCAGCGCCTGACTCCTCAAAATAGTTTCTTACTTTAACCTTGCTATAGCTTATCAGTTGAAGAATGCTTTGATTCCTTTTTTAGCAAGCTTATCACTTGTGTTTCCAGGGACGTTGAATTGCTTGCCAAAAATTCAAACTTTTGTCTCCAGCAAGCCACACACATACACATACTCATATTTCCAAACAATGTATACAGCACAGAGATTTAATTTATACATTAGGAAAAGGAAAACACATCTACTGGATAGTAAATTCCAGCCTAATTCTAGTAAAGGAATAATTAAATGGAATATTCAGGTATAACAGCTAGCATTATAAAACTTTGCATAGATCCATACTGCTACCTCATTTATTTGCAAATTGGCATTTTTGATAATTGGGTTTTGGCCACAAAATATATCTTTCTTTTATCAGATGTTAATTTTATCATTTGCTTTTGGAAATAGGACTGATAACACTGTTCTGGCAAAGCAAAGCATGTAGTGGTATATAAATATGTTTGTCTCCACCATGCTCCAGGGCTGTATAATTTGATAGTTTCTCAAACCTTTTACTACCTAGGATAGGAATGCAGTTTAACTTTACAAAACTCCACTGTGACTCTTCTTAGCAAGTGGATTCTGGAACTGCACAGACTTAAGTTTCACTATTTCCGTGAATGCAGGGAGTAAATGCTGTAATGGATAAAGGAAAGGTGTGTAGTTGGAGAAAGAAGTAATATGAATATGTGAGGGGTGGGGAAGTGTTATGATGAAGGGCTGCTATACTGAATAAGAAAGGTCGTTTTAGAAATGCACTAATTTCAGCAAAATATTAGGTATTTATGTAATTTTAACAATTAGATGGACTAGTCAAGGACTATTTTCAGTCACTAATTGCACATAGGTGCAGCAGCGTTACCTCTCAGCAAGAGGTTCTCCCGTTCGATTCTTAGCTGGAGTGCCTTCTGTGTGGAGTCTGCATGTCCTCCCTGTGGTCGAGTGGCGTTTGAAAGACATGAATAGAATGGGCGTGCATTCGCTGAAGGTTGGGCGTCGAGCTGGCACCTTGGCACCCATAAAAAACATCTACTGCCAATCATTAGCGGACCGGAGTACCGCTGTGGCGACCCCTAACTGGGAAAAGCTGAAAGAAGAGGAAGAAGAATTGCACATAAGACATATTAGTACATAAGAATTATTGATCATGCAAACAATATGAAATCAAAGTTCACATGCAATAGAGACTGTAAGGTAAGCTATGTAGACATATTTAGCTTATATTTTCACAAAAAAAGTAATCATATTTGACAAATAGTAGTTTGATGTGATGCTATAAGTTGCAGTAGCCTAGACTTGCTTATGTTAAATAAAAAAAGTAATGAACTTCGATATAAGGAACATTTTAGTGAATAGTGTGCACATGTATGTATGTTTTGTCTCTAGAACAATCAAAGTTATCTAAGTAGAAATTCTAATTACTAGCATTTTAACTGCAGGATCTTTAATATATGCTATCAAAGCCAAGTTTAAAGCAGCTGCTGACGGGTCTATATTGGATAATTGAACTTTCAAAAGTTCGAGTGTCATATGTTCGACACCATATGATCGAACTTTTAAAAGCTTGAAAATCTAATAAAAAAATAAACTACACAAATAACCTACCTGAACTTTTTAAGCAGGGGGGCAAGCCCCCTGCACCATTCCACGTGAGGGGCTGCGCCTCCCACACCCCCCCGCTCTTTAAATATACCAACTCTAAGATTGCACTACAGTGAAAGAAAGGGAAATCTTCCCATTCCGCACTGTACGGAGATCTCCATTAAAACGTTCAAACTTTCAAAAATTCGATCATATGACAGTCTAACTTTTGAAAGTTCAATCATCCAATATACACCCGCTGCTGATATCATATTTGCCCTCCAGTATATCCTAGTTAAAGGATTTAAAATGTACTAATTCCAGTTATAGGGCCTCAAAAGAGTCATGTATTGTTATTTTTATTTAGTACATCCTCAGATCAAGAGTGGGTAATTAACACACCTGTTGGTTTCCCGGTTGGCCGTTCATTTCTGACATACAGGTGGATGCTTGAATGAAACTGGACACAATTCTACTAATAAGAGAAATGATAATGAATGGACTTTGTAGCTGAGTGAATGCTAGAGCACTTAAAATGAAGTGGTTCATTTACTTAGACACCCTTTGAAAGGTTAACATAAGCTAGGCTAGAAATTCTGAGTGTCCTTGATCTTACAAGGTTGTACCAGCTGTCCCTCATATCACAGGGCAGTTCCTGTTTGGGCTGCTGCACCCTGCACAAAAACATGAAAATTGTAAAAGTCTTGCAATTTTGCAGCAATAAATACTTTCTTTTCTCTAATAGTTGCAGAAAACCACAATTCTGTGTTTGAAACATCTTATAAATGTTATGGAACAATAAAAGGAACTTAGATTCTCTTATGAGTGAGCCTTTATTTTTGTGCTAAATTGAAAGTCCTCCTCATTGATTGTATATATGATTTGTTCAATATAATGAAATATTTGGTGGTAAGCCCTACTTTTGGGTATCCGAAAACATGGCAAATGTATTTGTATATGAGTGAGTTAGGATACAGCTTGAGCATGAATGTGTTTATACATATGCATGAGATCTCGTTGGTAGAGTTTGAGTAATGTTGCATAAATGGTGCAAGTTATAAATCTTTATGAAAATCGGTCATTAATGCATTATCATTAATATATTCTCTGCATATAGTAAGCTAAAATGTTAAAATTAAGTAAGAAAGCTAGCTGTTCAAGCTATGAATGTTAGCCATTCACTGGGGAGCTGGGGTCCAATTTCCTGAGGAGATAACATGCATGTGAATTAGTTACCTGCATACCTGCAGTGCATCCTGTCTGTAGCCTAAAGAAGATGAGTAGTTTCATTCTGAAAGAGAAAAATAAAGATCTTACACTTGCCATTTAACATGTTCCATTTGCCAGGGGATGGCATGATGTGATGTATTCTGTAGTTGTAATGCAGTGAAAAGGACAGTTTATTAATTCCATCTGGAGGTCGTCAGGTCCCTAAAGGGAATGGACCAGTTTAGTCACTTCTTAACCTGATAACATAGCTCCTTATAAGGAAGTCTGTGTGCAAATGATAACTGTATATAGGTTAATTTTATCACATGAAATCACAACATAGCCGGTGGAAGGAGAAAATCTGTCTAACCACTTGGCTTAATGTATGTAGCTTGCATCCTGCAACTGTCCGCCCCAGCATTTGACTTTCTTCCTACATGTATCCCATGCTACCTTTATTGGTTCTGTTGTGATACTTTCTACCGCCTACTCTGGCATGCTGTTTGACACATTTAGCACTATTTCCATAAAGTAGTGCTTTAGATCAAGTTTATTTCATATGTATGAATGTGAATTACATGTAAAAGGTATTTTTTTTTGGAGTTTGAATCCAGTCTCTGCAGTCTTGTAGCTTCTTTCACATTTGTGGCAGTACTGTGATCTGCTGCCCAAATTGAGCCTCATTTACTCAATTATTACAGCATTACTGGTAAATTTCTGCATGGTCTGGGGCCTTAGTCTGTAGTAAAATTGCAGTAGTGGCAGTATTGTGAATTCTGCTCCAGGATTTTTGCTTCAGTGCTTTTTGTAGCTGTATATAACAGTTTAAATGTGTATTCCAGTAATCTGGTGATTTAATCTGTAGTGGAATTGTAGTGGTGGTAGTATTGTAAATTCTGCTCCAAGATTCGTGCCTCAGTACTTTTTATAGATGTATATATACCTGCTTAAAGTTGTATTCCAGTAACCTGGTGCTTTAATCTGTGGTGGTATTGCAGTAGTGGGCAGTATTGTGAATTCTGCACCAAGATTTGTGCCTCAGTAGTTTTTATAGCTGTATATATCTGCTTAAAGTTGTATTCTAGTAACCTGTTGCCTTAATCTGTGGTGGTATTGCAGTAGTGGCAGTATTGTGAATTCTTCACCAGGATTGGTGCTTCAGTACTTGTTATAGCAGTATATACATGATTAAAATTTCCATCCAGTCCCTTTCTGTTTAACTTGCTACTTACTGTTTTTCCCCTGTTGTTTGAGTCTGTACTACCCAACCGCCCACTGAAGCATTAAGCTAAAAGTTTCTGAAATTCTTACCACAGGACTTGAGCTCCAGTTTGAATTGTTCCTCCAAATCTCACACCTTTTGTCTTGTTATGGTTTTAAAAGGTTGCATCTCTGGCTTCCAATTCTTATGTTAATCTGAATTCCAATGTCCCTCCCTCCCCTCTTTCATTGCTGTTGTCTGTTGTGCAGCCTATTTAAGTACTTTTCCACCCATTGTTTTCCATACAGTCTTAATACTAAGCGCTCATCTAGCAAACCAGTATTGCACTTGAGAAAACCTCCCTTACTATAAATTGTCTCCTCCTCATTTTCACAGAGCCCCATCTGATTGGCACCCTAGCTACACTCTGAGGGGATCCTGAGTTAATCCTGTTCCACTGTGGGAGATAAAATATTTATTTCATTGTTTTTCTTTCAGTTAACGGTTTAGAGTGCTACTGCTTTATTTTTGCTTTATTTGTCGATTTTGCCTTTAAAATCATTCTAAAGGTCAGTAATACTTGAAATTGCATTGTCAAAGTAGTTTATGTTTTGCTGTAGCATTGCACTCACAAGCAATCGTTCTTGGTGTTATTGCATCAAGAGGTTAGCAAACACTCATAATGTTATCTATAAAGCTTCTTGTAGAACTGAAACCTGTAACTTAGTATAGCTAAAACAAAGCCATTGTATCGAGGCAGGTTTATAGCCGCTAGTTTGCACATTAAACAGCACTACTATCAAATCTTAGCATAGTCTAAACTTATGAAGTGCCAAACCCAGAGACCACCTAAGGAAACTTTTGTATAACCCCAGTCCACAACCTACAGTAGCCCACCCAAATACAGGTCCAAATAATGTGGATATGCAATTTCCAAATGTCTCCATAGCCAACTGGGTAGATTTGTAGCAATTGTCTCATGTTCACAGACGACAATTTAATTCTTAAAAAGAACAAACCCAGTATTTGAGAGATGCACATACACAATTTCACTGGAGGCAAAAATCTCACATACAAACAAGGTTGTCAAGAACACATATGCATTACATCCACTATAGACAAAGTCTCTTACCATATCCTAGCAAGCTATAGGTCAACCTCTATGTCCCTAGAATCTCATAGCTGGTACCTAGACCTACTGAAGATACGCACTATTAAACCAAATACCCTATTCATGAGAAACTTTAACTACCCCTCTATAACATGGGAAACATACACTGCCTCATACTTGCAGGCATATCAGTTCCTGGCCTTTATTAACACAAAGACCCTTAACTAGATAGTGCACATACCCACCAGACGTTCAGACATACTTGACCCGATACTCACCAATATGGGAGAGTGCTGTATCCCCCCAGTGTCACATCTTCACTGGTGAGATCGGAACAAAAGCTGTCTCCTTTGAAATAAAAGTCTACTTGGTAACCCCAGCAAACTCTGTAACAGTTAAGAAGTATTCCAAAGCAAAGTACACCCTATTAAGCAATAGTTTATCAAACCTCGGTGCCCCTCCAACCTTGAGTTCATGATAATCTATGCGGAATTGTTCACAGACACCCTGTACAATTATATAAATGGCTGCATAGAGGCTGCAGTACCTATTAGAAGTAATCCCAAAACAAATTCACTCAAAAAGCAGACCATAGCAGTGGAATTTTGACCATAATAGGGTATATAACAAAAGGAAAAAATGGTCATGGATAAAATCAGGAACACCAACTCCCATAATCATAGAAGCTCTCTGAACTGAACAAGAAATGAAGAGGACTAAGTCCAGCAAGGCCAATTACGAGGTTGAGATAGCCTCACAGGCTAAAGACAACCACAAGGCCTTCTACATCTATGTCTGAAACCTCAAAGGCAGCAAGCATCAGTGTGCATGAACTGGTGGTCAAAGGTGCCACTTTCACTGAGTAGAGTAACACAGCAAATTTGCTGGCTGACAAATTCAGTCCAAAATTCAACCCAAAAATTCCCCACCTCCTTCCATGATATACCTACTAGCATAACTCCCCTTCCCCCTACTATTAACAATGATCAGGTCCTGGCAGCACTCAGTAAGACCAAAAACACAGCTTCATTTGGCCCTGACAACATCCCGGGTTACATCCTTAGTAGCTGAACACATGACCTATCTGGACCACTCGAGTCACTTTTCAACTATAGTCTCAAAACAGACTTAGTACCACAAGACTGGAGGACTGCAGTGGTAATCCTACTTCACAAGAGTATACCATCAGCCAACCCTGGAAACTACAGACCTATTAGTCTGACCAGTCTAATATGCAAAACCATGGAACAAATTATCATGGAAATGATCGAGCAAGACATAGGCAACCTTCAGATATTGGACCCAAACCAGGTTTGGCTTTGTCAAGGAAAGGCCATGCCTAATGAACCTAATGGACTTCTTTGAGAAAGTCATTAAGGAAATGGATGAGAGGAAAATGGTGCATACCACCTACCGTGACCTGGCTAAAGTGTTTCATAAAATATCCCACTCAGGTGTAGTTGACAAACTAGTTGCTCAGCATAATACATCCGAGATTATCCAAGTGCAACTAACTATGGGCAAGACCACAATCCAAATTGTAACTTGCTACAGATCCCCCAGTATGTCCCAGGATTCCCACTCCTCATTTCTTGATACACTGGAAAATATTAGGGTACAACCCAACACCCTAATAATGGATGATTTCAACTACTCCACCATTAGCTGGGAAAACTACTCATGTACCAACTCATTTGCTCAACGTTTTCTGGAATTCATAAATTCTGACTCCTTTGATCAACTTATCCACACCCCCAGCAGAGACAGCAGTATCCTAGACCTGGTCATTACCAACATGGGCGACAGGTGTTCCACACCAGAGGTCATTTCCTCGTTGGTCAGATCCGACCACAAGCTAATCAGCCTAGACATCCACATCTTTCCCCCACCCCCCATTAGGGAAACCACCATAAAAAAATTTCTCCAAAGCCAACTTCACGCTTCTTAAGACAGAAGTGGCAAACTTCACGACACTCATGCAGATGGACAATAGAGGTATGACTGCTGAATCCTACACAAATGCACTTTATAAGCACTTACATGGATGTGCATGGATCGTGCTACCCCTTACAGAACCAAGATGCTATCCTCATAAAAAAGGAAGACAATCTGGTGGTCCCCTGCCATAAATAAACTCTGCAACAGAAGAAAGAAACTGTTGTAAAAAAAATAGAGTAGAATCCCATGACTGGAGGAACTCCCTGGTCAGCCTCAGTAAGAAGCTGAGATCCCTCATAAAGCCCTCCAAAGCTAGTTACGAAAACAAAATCGCCACTGATTCTAAAGACAGCCTCAAAGCATTCTATAGCTATGTCAAGAATCTCAATGGCAACACTCAGATCTGCTCCGAGTTACAGCACAATGGCACTAAATATACAGAACCAACTGATATTGCCAACATCCTGGCAGATAGCTTCAGTGCTAACTTTACCCCCCCTCTCACTCCCTAAAGGGCCCATATCTATACCAGAAGAATGCAGATTTCCTGTAATCACGGTTGCACAGGTAAAAACCACTCTCTCCAAAGCCAAGAACACAGCATCCATGGGACCTGACAACATCCCAGGCTGCGTTCTGCATGAACTACAGAATGAACTGGCACCCCACCTAAGCACCATGTTCAGTCATAGCCTCACCTCAGGCTTTGTGCCCACTGAATGGCGCACAGCAACAGTTATCCCACTCCACAAAGGGGGAGCCACCACGGACCCCAGGAACTACCTCCCCCTTAGCCTTTTGAGCTTCATGGAATGTATCATCATGTTATTTATAAACAAAGACATTGGTTATCTCCAAATGCTGGACCCTACCCAGTTCGGGTTTGTAGGCAGATCATGTCTCCTAAACCTGATGGACTTCTTTGAAGCAGTCACCAAAGCCATAGACAAGGGTAAGGTGGTTTACACAGCCTATCTAGATCTTGCCAAGGCTTTTGACACCATCCCCCACTCTGGAATTATAGATAAACTCACTAAACTAGGTATAAATCCCTATGTCACAAGATGGGTTGCCAACTGGCTCACTGACACAACCCACACTGTGAAAGTAGCAGACTCCAAATCCAACTTCAGACCAGTGACAAGTGGAGTACCACAGGGTTCTGTCCTGGGTCCCTCTCCTGTTAGCCTGTACTTCAGAAAAGTAGATACCAAACACAGAAGGTCTTTGGCTAACGAAGATCGCAGATGACTGCAAATTAGGAGCCATAATTGAAACTCCTGACGATGTGGACATCCTACAAAAGGGCCTCACTGAGACCGATGCCTGGTGTCAAAGCCACGGCCTCAAGCTTAATGCCAAAAAGTGCATTGTCATCCCCTTTGGTAAAAACTCTGTACCCATGAGCTACCCCATAGGTGGTAGCCTACTTAACACCGAAAGTGTGAGAAAGTGTGATGGGACACAGGTGGACAGTAGTCTCTCTTTTGATAATCAAATTGCCACAGTAGTCAGGAAATCCTTCTACGTGGCACACCTCATCACAAAAGGTTTCTCATCCAGGAAAAAAGAGGTCATTGTTCCCCTCTACTAGTCACTCGTTAGACCCATTATGGAGTGCAACGCCCCTTTTGGTATGTACCTCACAAGACATCTACAACAACTGTAAAGGCCACAGAAATACCTCACAAAAAATATTACTGGCCTCAAACAGATGCCCCCTGCAGACCGTCTGAAACAACTCCAGCTTTACTCTGTTGCATATCATCTACTCAGAGGCGATCTCTGCCTAACATACAAAGCTATGTCAAACCTAGAGGTGTTGGACATGCTCCACGTAAAGAAATCCCAATCCCTCCAAACTACACGCTCTAGGGACCTAAACCTTGTCACTGCAATAAACAGAACATGCTGGAGGGATAGATTCCTGTCCCAGAGATTTCCCATACTCTGGAACAAACTACCTATCTATATCAAGCAAAGCTCCTCATTAGCACTTTTCAAGAAGAATCTTGATGATTGGATGGGAAATAGGAAATTCACCCTGGGGATCACCTCTGCGGCTCTGCTCAATAGGGGCACAGGAAAATAATTTTCTTGAGTGGCGAAAGCCAGGGTACCTTTTTGGCTAGGCTTGTATAGGCCCTAGGGCTGATAGCCTAGTACCTACCTATGAACATAACTCACTGGATTGCCAGCTGGCTCAAAGATAGGGCCCAGGAAGTCAGGATTGGTCATACCACCTCCACTAAGAGACTTGACACCATCAGGATACCTCTGGGTTCCATGCTGGAGCTGCTCTTATTTGGCATCTACTTCTCAGAGGTAAAGGCTAATGTCAGAGGCTGACCAGCTCAACAGACAGCACATATACCTTTGGTGTAAAAGACTGTGGGTTCTATTCCCACATCAGGTTGTTGGATTCATTTTTGACTGGTCTTAAAATGACATCCAGATCAATAGCCTAGTAATCTCCTATGATCCTTAGTTTGCAGATTACTGCAGATTGGGATCTTTCATAGATTCCCTCAATGAAACAAACATCTTACGAGAGGATCTAACACAGATAAATGACTGGTGCCAAAGTCATGGACTAAAACTTAATTCCGAGAAATGCATTATACTGCCACCCATGCTACTTGCTCTAATAGTAAGACACCTCTAATATTGACTCAATAGTGAGGGATCTGGGAACATATGTAGACAGTAATCTAGTCTTTGGCCAATATCTAGCCAAGGTTATCAGAAAATTATTCTGTGTCACCCAACATGTAAGTAAGAGCATGGCATCCAGGCCCAAGGAAGTCATAATGCCACTTTATTCAGCCCTTATAAGACCTATCATCGAGAGTAATGCTCCCTTTGGCATGTACCTGATCAAACATATGCAACACTTGGAATGCCCACAAAGTTTTCTTACCAACAGAATACAGGGTATAAACACATTGTGCTCTATGGATCGCCATAAAGCCCTGTCTCTATACTATGTCTCCTACAGGTTACTAAGAGGTGATCTATACCTGGCATATAAACCATCCTTGGATCCAGCTCTAATGGACCTTTTCGTACATTCTCAAAATAAACAGCATCAGAACCACTAGAGCTAAAGATTTATGTTTTGCTTGTGACATAAATAAGACATGTTAGCAAGACAGATATGTGTCTCAGAAAAGGCTCCCCATCTTTGTGAAGCAGAGTCCATCCATAACCCTACTTAAGTGTAACCCTGATCAATGGATGGGAAATTGGAAATTCACCCTAGGTCTGGCCCCCATGTCTCGTTTAGAGGCAGACAGTAATACCCAAACTAACATAATGCCTGCTATCACTACTAACATACTTGGCCCACATATAACCTGTAGAAACTTCCCAACATACCCCCTCCTAAGAAACACCCATGATAGGGACACAATTGGGTTGGATTGCACAGCTAGGCTTATAAAGGCCTGGTGGCCATTAGCCTAGTTTATAATGATGAACCTATCGCACACAGTCCTAGGCTTGTTATAATAAAACTGAAATATAAGCTTTGTACCTAAACATAATTCAATAAATTAGCATCAGCCTCCAGTCATCTGACAATGTAAAACAATAAAATAGAAAATATGTTGTTGACTGTATGCTATCACTGAAATAAGCACATTAAAATAGATCAGATGGAAAATAATCTTTTTGAAACAAATACGTTTATGCAAAGTAAAGAGATCTATATAGCTGTTAAGGCAGCTGCAGCCTCTTAATATAAGAGGACACAGGTCATGTGGAGCAAGGTAAATTAAAACAAGGATCTTATACTCACACCTTGAGACTATCAACAGCTAGTGGTTGTTGCACAACAGTGGTGTTACATGGAGAAAGATTACTTCCTTAAGGTATTCAACAGTATTCTGCAATTTTTTTTAATTTCTTCAAATCTTTTGGGTTTATAATACCATTAATGGAATGGACTCCATTCCTAAGTCAGTGTACAATTAAAGTTCATGGAATTTGTGTGGTTTCAATCTTTGATATCAGTCAGAACTGCTCTTTGCAGCACCCGCAATGTGCCCAGCAATGACTCCTTTTGCAATATGTATGTAATTTCATATATTGGTAACATATCTAAATGCGATTGTAGATTCCCTTTTGTAAGACCCGTTGATCCTACTACTATTGGAACTGTCTGGGTATCTTTCTTCCACATTACTCTCATTTCTGCCTGCAAATCCTGATATTTTATGACTATGTGCCTCTCTGTATGCAAGACACTGTAGTCACTGGGTGTGGTGATTTCAATGATCAATGCTAATTTTATCTTCTTTTTATGGACCACTATATCTGGTTTTCTTGAATCTATCTTTTGAATTGTTGGTAATGGATGATCCCATGTGATGTAGACATCATCATTTTCTGTGATGCTTTGCAGCTCATGTTTCCAGTGTTTTTCAGCTACTTCAGTATTATGTTTGCACAATCCCCAGTGCAACAGTCTTGCCACATTATTATGCCCTTCAGTATACAGTGTTTCTGCCATTAGTATATCACAACCAGCAACAAGGTGTGCAACTGTTTCCAATTCTGTTTTACAAAACCTACATTTGTCTGTTTCTCCCACATGTTCAATGGACATTGTAAACCAATGAGTATGTAGCCCACTCTCTTGGGCTACCAGTACTGACCTTTGGTTTGAATTTGCCTCTCCTTAACCATTCCTGCATTCGATTCTGCTCAACATGAGGTTCTTCCAGGAGTTTTCTATACTTGCAACTATATTTATGCATTTTCCACATTTCTTGCCTTCTTGTCTGATCTTCACCTTTTTTTTTCGCGCATTTCATTTGCTGCCTGATTTTTATCTACTTCTGGTTTGATTTTTATTCCCACTTGATGCCAATATGCTTCTGCTAGACTAAGAAAGGAAGACATCTTAGATTTACTCTCCTTATGTTTCAAAACTTTCACTATGTTTGGGTCTTGTGAGGTTAGCAGATATGTATGCAGTCCCACAATTGAGTATCTATACACATTTATTTTACATTTGTTGACCGGGCTAGTCCAGCTGGATATATGTCCATTTTCAGTGGAGGCCCGGGGAGAAAAGCTCCAACGGTATTACAAGTAATTCACAGAAACAGGCAATACAAGGTAAAAATTATAAACACATTGAGTCAGAACATGAGATATACATGCAGACAGGCATAGTCATAGCAGGAAATTACATAAACAAAGTTTAGTAGATATTTGCTATACAAATTCTAAAAATATAAGTATATAATATGGAAAACGTGAAAAAGAAAATAATTAAAATATTTTAAAAATATTTTTTTTTACATATGTCTATAGGATGTTGTGTGAGGAGGAATTAAGGAGGAAAGGAAAAAGGAAGGTAATCAGATGTTCTTCATGTTTCACTGTTGCAGTCATTACATTTGGGTAATCTGCTTGCAGGTTGCCCTCAGTCAGCCTGATTAACAAAGTCTTGGGTCCTGCGTCAGTTGCTGTCCCTTCATCCATGACGTCAGGTCGGCAGAGGTATAAAA
Source organism: Protopterus annectens (assembly GCF_019279795.1). NCBI lineage: Eukaryota > Metazoa > Chordata > Ceratodontiformes > Protopteridae > Protopterus > Protopterus annectens. Next base: position 1,700,851,643 of record NC_056739.1, on the reverse strand, counting down.
CATGCAGCTGACACCATTACATCAGTCTTTCTTGCCATGTGGTGCCCGAAGCAGAAGCAGTTCACAAGTGCTGGTCGGCCGACTCCTGAAATTTTCGTTTTCGAGTTTCAGAACTGAAGTCTTCAACTAAAGCTAAGTACCCCGTTGGGGAACTTTTTCTTGCTCCTTACCGATGTCAGTAAAAGTTAATAATTGCATTACTTGTGGAAAGCAAATACCTCATAAAGATTTTCATTCGTACTGTATTCCTTGCCTAGGCCCTGACCACGACTTACGTTGCTGTCGGTTTTGTGCTTTATTTAATCAGCACACTATCCGTCGTCGCTATATTTTTGCCTCTAAATATTTTGGTTCTCAGATTAATTATCCAGAAATGTCATCGGTTAGCCATCCGACTACCGGGATTCTGAAAAAATGCAAAGAAAGACAGAGACAGGCCACCGAGGTCAAAAACTGCCAATGACGCTTCTCCTAAGCCAGTCGCCAGTTCGCCGGTACTCAGTGAGGTGCTTTTGCAGCCTCTGATACCCGCTACTTCTGATTCGCAGGCCTCTACTGAGACCCCATTCGGAGTCCGGTATGCCGCAAGATGCTTCAACTGTGGAACCGCGGATGTCTCTACCTTGGATGGGTCTGCAGCCGCTGTGCAGGCACCGGCTTCTGAGGGTGTATTCAGGCCTACGGACTTGCATATTAAATCAACACCTCCTTCATTACCTAGGCCAAAATATCGATCCATGTCTAAAAAACTGACATCCAGGCCACATGCTCAGGTCTCTATGCTTAAAAAAACAAATGATAAGAATGGCTGAAGATCTAATAACTCTAATCAGGGGTAGCCAACCTCCCCCCTCCTTCTAAGAGGCCTAGCACTGAGGTTGATTATGAATCTTCTGATCAAGATTCTGTTTTTTCTGACTCTTCTGATGACCTGGATTTGTTCTTACCTACTTATGAGGATTCTGATGCAGAGGACTCTATTCCCTCTGCTTCCCCTCCTGAGGATTTTTCTTTTGGGGAAACCTTACATACTCCAAGGGAGCATTTCCACTGGGAAAACCAGGAGTTTTCTGATTCAAAAAAGAGGCTTAGGGATTTCCTTCTCCTGCCTCAGCATAGGCCTTTAGCTATTCCTCCTGTACTAGACATTGTTGATGATGCTTTCTCGGAATCTAGTTTGGCCCCTGATTCCCTGCCTCCTGCTCCCAGAAAACCTGACAGGTACTTACAGGGTCCCTGAGTCCCACAAGTTCCTTTTCAAAAACCCTATTGCAGATCCAGAGACTATTTCACAGGGGCCCAAGGGCATTAAGGCTTCTACTGCTAAAAATCCTACCCCTTCTGATAGAAACTCCAGGGCATTGGATAGATGGAGTAAGAAGGTTTACACTTCTGCAACCTTAGCCATTAGGGCTTTAAACTGCCAGTTTCATTTGTTAAAATATCAGCAACATGTTATTGGACTGCTTAAACAGAAAATTATGTTGATTCCTGACTGGGTGGAAAATAAAGAATTACAGGATTTAATGCATTCTACTGAACAAGTTGGAAAACATACTTTGCAATGTGGTTTTGCTTCATTAGAGGCCTCTCGCAGGGCTGTTGTTACTGGGTCTGTGCTCAGAAGGCGTGCTTGGCTTAAGGAGCAATCTTTGCCTGATCATGTTAAAGCTAAATTGTTGGATGCTCCTTTAAATCAGGACCTCCTGTTTGGCAACAAGATGGAAGATAAATCTAAATCTATGCAAACTGTTAAAGATTTTTTACAAGTTCAGCCTCCTAGATTTAGTAGACACTGGCCCTCAAAGAAATGGTCCTTTTCAGCCCCTTCCAGGTCTTCTCAAGCCAAACTCAGACACAGCAAAAACCCCAGTTTTCAGTCCCAGGGGATTCACAGAACTAAGCCATGGGGGGCCTCCACTTCCAAGTCTGGGAATAATAGGACTCCCCCCTATGGTAAACTGTATCAATGACTTCCTTTTAAAATTTCTAAGCACTTATCATCTGACTGCCCCTTTGGGGAGGAAAGATTGCTCTTCATGCCAAGAATTGGGAACTCCTTACCCAGGACAAATGAGTTTTAAATATAGTGTCCCAGGGATACAGATTTCACTTCCACATGTTGGCAACACCAAGTGGGTGGCCGGACCTACCCCCAAATCAGTGGGCATATACCCAAAAAAAAGTACTTTCTCTCTTAAGCATGGGGGGCTATTCAGCTGGTACCAGAAGAGGAAAAGGGACAAGGTTTCTACTCAAGACTTTTCCTGGTACCCAGAAAAGACAGTTAGTGGCGTCCTATTCTGGACCTGTCTACTCTAAACACCCTTTTGGAGATTCCAAAATTCAAGATGCTGACTCTTCACCAATTACTTCCTATACTAGGCAACAATGCCTGTTTGGCAACATTAGATTTAAAAGAAGCATACCTGCACATCCCAATCAGGGAATCTTGCAGAAGATACCTACACTTCAAAGCGGGCTACACGCACTATCAGTTCTCTGCATTGCCCTTTGGCTTATCTACTGTGCCCAGGGTATTCATAAAGTGCCTAGTTCCAGTTATTGCATTTTGCAGGCAAAGAAATATTCAAATATACCCATACTTGGACGATTGTCTAATTCAGGCAGAAAGCCAGGACATACTTTTGAATCATCTGGCCTTTCTAAAAAAGGTTCTAACTTGTCTGGGGTACACCATAAAGGAAAATAAATCACAACTGGTACCCTGTCAACAAATTATATTCCTGGAAGCAAGCTTGAATACAAATTTCCAGATGGCTTATCTCACGCCAGAAAAGCAAATTCATTTGACAACTTACTTCAAACAAGTGGCAACAAAAACCCTGCTATCTGCAAGACAAATACTGAAAGCCTTGGGGTTCATGGCCTCCTGCATTCTTCTAATTCCATATGCAAGACTGCATATGAGGAAACTACAGTGGTATCTAAAAAGCCTATGGTGTCAACATTCTCAAAACCTTGAAACAATGATTCCTATCATACCTTGCCTACGCCTATAGTTCCTTTGGTGGGCAGAGGCCTGCCACCAAAACAAGGGACTACCTTTCACACCACCCCCTGCCACCCAAACCCTTACAACAGATGCATCAGACTATGCATGGGGGGCTCACCTGGCAGGGAAGTGCATACAGGGCAAATGGAACCCAAGTCAAATGCACTTGCATATCAATCAAAAAGAAATGTTAGCTGTACAGAATGCTCTGACAGCCTCCAAGGACCACATTCTTCCAGGACAACTAATGGTAAAGACAGACAACACCACTGTTATGTGGTACATAAACAAGCAGGGGGGTACTCATTCTTACCCCCTCTGCAGACTAGCCATGACATTGTGGAACACAGCCTTGAGCTACCAAGTGCAGCTACAAGCTCAATTGCTGCCAAGAAAATTAAATACACTGGCAGATGGACTAAGCAGAAACCTCATGGACCCACACGAGTGGAAACTGGAACCAAGGATTTTCAACATGTTGACAAGAAAATAAGGGAGCCCAGATATATACCTGTTTGCCTCAACCCAGAACTATCAATTGGACACATTTTGCACAAGGACTCCCCACAAACAATCCTGGAAAGTGGATGCTCTGTCCTTCAGCTGAAAAAAACTATCAGTCGATGCCTTCCCCCCTCTGCCTCTGCTCTCTAAAGTACTGCTAAAAGTCAAACAGGACAAACCAAGGATGATTTTGATTGCTCCAGACTGGCCGCGCCAACACTGGTACCCCCTCCTGCGCAGTGTGTTACGGTTATCTCCATGGCACCTGCCTCAGACTCCTTCCTTGCTGTCCCAGCAGGAGAACCAGATTCTGCACCCTCAGCTTCCAACACTGAACCTTGCAGTCTGGCTAATTACTTAATCTCTCCTTTACCATCCCTCAGCAAACCTGTGATGGATATCATCTTAGAGGCAAGGAGGCCTAGTACTAGAAAATCTTATGCTGAAAAATGGAAAAGATTCTGTGCCTGGAACCAATCTCAAGGGATGAGCACAGCAGCACCAAATTTACCTCAGATTTTACAATACTTAACTGAGATGCTCCACAAGGGCCTGTCTTTTTCCTCCATTAAAATTCATGCCTCAGCCATTTCAGCTCATTATAACACAGAACCTCCCGTCTTCTCTCATCCACCGCTCAAGCAGTTCCTCAGAGGGGCCAAAAATTTGAGACCACCCAGGAGAACTCCAACCCCAGCCTGGGACCTTAACTGTGTCTTGGAGAAACTCACTCTACCTCCTTTCGAGCCAGCTGCTACTGCAGACTTAAAATTTATTTCCTGAAAAACAGCTTTCCTTTTAGCAATCGCTTCAGCTAGAAGGGTATCTGAATTACAGGCCCCTATGGCAGTGGAGCCTTTCATGCGGACAGGGTGTCACTCAGAACCAATCCATCCTTTATGCCCAAGGTGGTATCCAGTGTGGCTCTTAATCAGTCCATTCATTTGCCAACCTTCTCTCCCAAACCACAGAATAAAGGCGAACAGATACTGCATTTCTTAGATGTGCACAGGCAACTTAGATTCTACTTGGACAGGACTAAACCTCAAAGGAAATCTGAACAACTGCTGGTAGCATTTGCTGCAGGGGCAGAGGGGAAGGCTTTTTCAAAGCAAACCATTTCTAAATGGATAAGCCATTGCATTCATTTCTGCTATAAGCACCATGAAAAAACCTATCCCCAGGGGATCACACCTCACTCCACCAGGGCTTCATCTACCTCTACAGCCTTTCTCAGAGATGTCTCTACAAGGGACATCTTAGAAGCTGCTACCTGGAGTTCTGTACATACTTTCACCAAGCATTACCATTTGCCAATTTTCTCTAAATCCAGAACTGGGTCTGCCACTGCAGTCTTGCAGGGCCTTATAGCTGGCCCTAATGCTATCTAAACTCCTCCTCCTAACCATAGCTGTGGGAATCTACTCAAATGTAATGACTGCAACAGTGAAACATGAAGAACATAGTACAGTTGTGTACACTTACCATAAATGTAGATGTTCGAGTGTATTTACTGTTGCAGTCCTGGTTACCCTCCCTCCAGCCCCCTAACTTCTTTTGGCTATACCTCTACTTTCCTTTACTATGCTTAAAAGCCTTTTTGGTGTATTTGCTTTTTTGTTAGAGGTATATCTTTGTGCTTTTATGTTTAATTGCTTCCCATTAGGGGGGCACCTGACATCTGGGGCAAGAAAAACTGATGTAATGGCGTTGGCTGCATGTTTTATACCCCTGACGTCATGGATGAAGGGACAGCAACCGACGCAGGACCCAAGACTTTGTTAATCAGTCCGACTGAGGGCAACCTGCAAGCAGATTACCCAAATGTAATGACTGCAACAGTGAATACACTCGAACATCTACATTTATAAGTGTACACAATTGTGCTTTTTAAGGAGGTCCATACCTCCTTCAGAATGGGAACTATATAATCTTGGTATGTACTGATTTTTATAAATCATTTGATGAGCATGAAGCATCCTTCTTGTTTTCCTGTGTAATCTGTCTAACACCCTTTGGGGCCAGTCAGTCACTCCAAAACTGTAAATTAGGACAGGAAGACCAAACTGGTTTATAGCTTGAATTTTGTTCCTAGATGTCAACGCTGTTTTCAGGATTAATTTAAGTCTTCTAAAATATTCCTTACTAAGTTTTCTTCACATTTGTTCATGTTTTATTGTTGATCCTTCACCATTTCCCAAATATTTATATACTCCCTCTTGCTCAAGTTCTTTTATAGCACATTCTTGTCCCAAACTGATGTTTTCTTTGTGCAGCAGCTTTCCTGCTTTAAAGGTTGTTTTTGCACATTTATCAAGACCAAATGACATTCTTATATCATCTGAAAAATGTTTAACTACTGACAGTTGTACTTTCAGTTCCTCATCTGATGAGCTATACAGTTTTAAATTATTGAGAAAGAGATGATGAGAAGTATTTACAATTTGTTGTTTTCTGGGTGCCAAATAATAGCCATGACCTAATCTGTTAAACAGACAGCTTACTGGGTTAAGGGCTAGACAAAAGAGCAACAGTAACGAAGAATCCCTGGTGCTGCTCTCAGCTGCTGTATGTCCCTCGCCCTGCTGTCCACAACTATACATTCCATCCTTCTTGCCTAAAATATTTGCCTAGCAACCGTGCCCTGCTGGACATCTAAGAACAAAAATAAATATATACCAAAATCTGTTTGCCTCATCCCCAATAGGAAAAGAGCCAAACTACTCCCAGAGTTGAACTCATTAAGGAATTAATGAAACATTCCATCCTTCTTGCCTAGAATACTCGCCTAGCGACCGTGCCCTGCTGGACATCTAAGAACAAAAATAAATATATACCAAAATCTGTTTGCCTCATCCCCAACAGGAAAAGACCCAAACTATTCCCCGAGCTGAACTCATTACGGAATTAATGAAAGTATGTGTAAATGATGTTCTCCCCCTTATAATTTAATGTGATATTGCTCAATACTTGCTAGGTGGTTAAAGTACGCTCCCTGCCAGGACAGCCAGCAGCCATACCCTTCTTACTCTGCACCCTCCATACCTGCCCATATCCTAGACTCTTAATTCAGCTCTCCGATTTCCCCTTCTGTCTTTTTTATCTTCAGCCTCCCATTGTGGTTCCACTGTCTGCAAATACAGGATTGGACCACTAGACGGCAGCCCCTCCCCACTATTAACTTTCTTTTTTCTCTTTTTTTTTTTTTTTTTTATTCTTAGTACAATTAAAAGTTATTTCCTTATTCATTTCTTCATTACCTCCACTCTATCAGTCTCAACCACTCTGAACCACTCAAATCATTTCCCTTATACCACTACTATAAACGTCCTTTTACCCCCTTGCATACCTTCCTCTGAACTTACCTTCCACTACACTGATTGTTTTTCTCACTGTCCTGATTCTTCATTCCTTTTGCTCTACCCGCTCTGTTTGCCCTGTGGGCTCACTCCACTCCCCATACTCAACCCCCAAATTCCACCCACCCCCAGCACCTCTACACTTATACCTAGCTAACCACTCCCACCTCTTCCACTATCCAATCTAGACTATCCATCATACCCCCCACAAATCTCCTCCCACAGTCCACTCCTTCAAAACTAACCCACCCCTTAGACTTTACTACCAAACACTACTTATCTGATAAACTAACAAACATAAATCCCAAAATCAAACTCGCAAAATCCAAAAACTAAGTTCCCAACTTTAACTTCACTCAACCTATCATGCAAACCAAGACCATGTCCCTCAAAACTCTATCCATACTTACAATACTTCTAACAACCTTAACTTACCTAAACTATCTATCCCAACCTGCCAATGCAAATCATTCCCCCCAATTTCACACCACTACCCTATCCTTCACAAACAACACACACATTTTTACCTATATATCTGCCTGTCTGTTCCCCCTCAACACCACTGTGCTCTTCTCCTATAGAGTCCTACCTAAAAACACTACTCCCAATTACACTAGTGAAACATCCTCAAAACTCACTACCTGCACTAGGTATCCCAAACAAATAAAATATCTCCCCTATCATCGTATCTGTATCCTCCTCTCCGGTGACATTCACCCAAACCCTGGCCCCTCTACCACACTGAACCCAACCCCCACCCCCACCCCCAGCAACAGGTAAAGCCCTCCATTTCTCAGCTCTAAACACTCAGTGTCTCTGTAATAAAATTCCAAACCTTCATGCCTGGTTTCCACATAACCAGTCAGATATTCTCTCCATCTCAGAAACCTGGCATCTGAAGTAGTTAACTTCATTTGATCAGCAACCTGTGGGTATCGGATCTGACAGCTTTCCAAGCTAAAGATTCGAGCTCTCAGCTCCTCCCTCTTATCCATAACACCCTGCTACCTCCCTCCAGTCCTCAGATCTCATTTGCCAAGGCTTCTGAAGCATAAGGGATGAGCTCTTAGCGTTTTAGGTGAGTAATTTAGGAGTATTTTTGTTACAAAAAATAGCGATTTCGGTGTGTGTGTGTGTATATTAGACCCATAGTTTAGTTAAACCATTTTTTTAGTTGTATTTAGCAGTAAATTAGTGTTTTTTCCCTTCCCCTTACTGTGTGTGTTAGGGTGTGTGCTTGAGTGTGATGGCAGAGAGCCCTAAGGCCATCTTTTCAAAATGTGCTGAGTGTGGTCATAAGCTGTCCCCAGCGGATGGCCCCAGTCAGTGCGTTCTCTGCCTGGAGGTAGCCCACTTAACATCGGGCTGCCAGATTTGTGCGGCCTTTAACCCCCGGGCTCTGAGGGACAGGAGAAACAGGCTAATCCTAGTGGGACTCTTGCCTCCGGATTCTTCTTCCTCCTCTCCCTCAGTGGCGCCATTCGTAGCTGCGACTGTCCAGCCTTCAGCTCCCCTTCCCCTGGCTGGGACTCAACCTCTCGCTGCTTCCCAGGGAGAGGGGGACTCTTCTAGTAAAGAGAAGAGACATAAAGAGAAGGAAAAGGAGAGGGAAAGGCACAAGAGCCATAAGCGGTGGGCCGAATCAGTCCCTTCAGCTCCGCTTGCTAAATTGACTTGTTCCCCCATGAGGGTTTCCAGGTCTTCCCCCTCTCGGCTCCGTTCTCCACGCTTTTCTCAGGAGCCGGAAGAGGAGTCCCAGTCACCTTCAATGTCGCCTAGGTGGCCTTCCCGGCCTGCCTCGACAACTTCTTCCAGGTACACCAGGAGTCTGTCCGACGCAGATATTGACCGGATGATGCGTCAATTCCTGCAGGCCCAGATGCAGATGGGAGTGTTGCTGCCTCCCCCCCTCCGAGAGGGAGCTTGGCCCCTTTCTTTGCACCCATTGCTCCTTCTCCAATACACTATTGGGTTTTGGAGCCATCGGATCCGAGTTGTCTCGGAGCCAGGGAGTCAGCGCCGATAGTAGTTGCTACTTCGATGCCGGCCTTACCCTCAAGTTTATCGGGTCATCTTTCAGATCCGAGCTCTTGGGGCCGAGACCCGAGCTTCGGATCTGCAGGGGTGAGTGTGTCTTCGGCTGCGTTGCTGTCGGAACACACTTCCCTTTCGGGTCCGATTTCGTCGGCTCTGACACTGGTCCTCACGTCGGAGCCGAGGGGACTACTTTCGGAGCCAGGGGAGAGTGGTTCGCCTTTGGCTTTTGACATGGTGGAGAGGGTGTTGTCGAGGAGTTTGAGGTCCCCTGTCCGTGCTATGGATCCACCCTTCACTCCCTCGCATATGGGCCTGTCTTCCATCGTCCGGCCCTAGGGACAGCCTGCGTCTGCACCCCAGTTGGTTCCCATAGAGGAACAGGACCCCGTTGGTGAGCCCTCCTCTGACAGCCCTGCCGAGGAGGTCCTTCACAAACGAAAGTGTAAGAGGAGGCACTTGGACTCCCCCCCCCCCCCCAAGTCCCTCACGTAGGACATGGACTTACAAGAAGGGGAAGGTTCCCCCAAGTCACCCTCAGAGGACTTCTCCTTTGGAGACATTATGGAGATGCTGCGCATAGGATGGGGAATTCAGCCCAGAAACCTTCCTCAGATGAGTCTGTGTTTCTGGAGGCATTCGACGCAGGCCCGTCTACCTCTTGGGTGTCCCCCCTGGCCGACCCCCCTAAAATTCTTAGTCCTCCTTCTGACAAGCCGGCGTGGAATAAAGGTTCCCTGGTAGATGCCATGGTGGTGGCAGCTGCCACCAAGAAGGAACTGGCACAAGAAAGTTCCTCGGTCCATCCTCCTGATAAGGAGTCTCGGACAGTGGACCATATTGGAAAGCGAATGTTTGCTTCAGCCACCTTTTCTATAATGGCGCTGAATTATCTGGCACACGTCATTAGGCTTCAGCGGGATCTGATAAAAGAGTACGCTGGGTCTCCCCCAGAGTCCATGGTGGCCGAGAACAAACGGACCTTCTCGGCTCGCATGACCACTCTAAAGTCAATATCTAACACTTCTATGCGGCTTCTCTCCCATGCCATGGAGGGGGTGGCTAGAGCCAGCGGAGCAGGGGTCACCTTGTGGTGCCACGCCTGGCTCCATCTTTGCGACTTTGCGGAACCCTTCAAGGCGTCCTTCGTGAATGTTCCCTTAGACGGTTCTTCGCTATTCGGTAAAACCATCCGCAATACGCTACTTCAGAGCGAGAAAGATGGGAAGACATTGTCTGCTGTCGGAATCCACTTCTCTGCTCCTCAAAGGTCCTTCTCAAGGAACCAGAGAGGACAAAAGAAGATGTGGTTCCGGAAGTCTCATCAGTCCCGTCCCGCTCCGGACCCTTTGTCCTTCAGAGGCAGAGGAGGACAAGGTGGCCGCCGGCCCAGAAGCAGAGGGGGGCCGAAGAATTTCGGGTCGAGAGAACCCTTCGACTGAACTGAGCAGCAGCCCTGAGGGGTTGCCCGACTGTCCCTCTCTGGAGGCAGTCGGAGGGCGTTTTTCAGAGCATCTAGCAAGTTGGGAGTCCATTGCTACAGATCGCTGGGTGCTCCGAATAATATCCAGAGGTTACTCTATCCCCTTCCTGTATCTTCCCCCACTAGTGAAGTGCCTCCCCGATGTCGCACCCAATCAGAGGGAGGCGGCAGCGGCTTCAGAAATAAAGAAGTTACTAGAAAAATGGGCCATCCAGCATGTCCCCCCAGAGCAGTCCGGGTTGGGCAATTACTCCATGTTCTTCTTGGTGCCAAAAAAGATGGGGGACTTGAGGCCATTTCTCGACCTGTCAGCTTTGAACCTGTTCATTGCCAAAGAGAAATTCCGGATGGTCACTCTACAATTATTCTCCCCCTTCTGCAGGAGAATGACTGGATGTGCTCCATAGACCTCAAGGATGCGTACTACCACATTCTCATGGACAGACGATCCAGGAGGTTTCTCCGCTTTCGGCTAGGGGCCAGTCATTATCAGTTCAGGGTTCTTCTGTTCGGCCTCACCACAGCCCCCAGGGTGTACATCAAGGTCATGGCAGTTGTGGCAGCCCACCTGAGACTTCAGGGAATTCAGGTCTTTCCGTACCTAGACGACTGGCTCCTCACCGCCCCCACCAGGCATCTACTCTGTTCTGCCAGGGATTATTTTTTACTCTTGGCTGATCATCTAGGCATTACCATAAATTTCAGGAAGTCGTCTCTTCATCCTGTTCAAGTTCTGGATTTCATAGGGGCCAGGATAAACACGCTTCAGTCCAAGGCCTTTCTGACAGTGGACAGGTTACGCACCTTGTCAGTCCATGTAATAGCGCTTCTACAGTCCCCAGCCGCAACCGCAGAATTAGTCCTGAGAGCCCTAGGATCCATGGCAGCAGCCATCAGCCTTGCACCTCTTGTGCAGTTGCACATGAGAGTCCTTCAATGGACCCTTCAGGTCCAATGGTCCCTCCTCCTTCACCCATTGGATTCACTGCTTCCCCTAAGCAGGGTTTGCAGGAACTCCCTTCTTTGGTGGCTCCATTCCCAAGAGCATCGGGAAGAGAGACCATTCGTGATGCCTCAACCCCAAACCACGCTGACCACGGACGCTTCTCGCCTCGGGTGAGGAGGCATTGCATGGGCAGAACCGTCCAAGGCACGTGGACCCCTGTAGAGAAGAGGCCCAAGTAGCTGCTGAATAGATGTCATCTAAGGGAACTCTTGACCAAAATGCTGCAGAGGTAGCCATAGAACAGGTAGAGTGAGCATGAACCCCCAAGAGTTCAGTCCGACCAGAAGCTGTATATACGTGTAAGATGCAGTGCGATATCCATCTAGCTAAGGTAACTTTTGTAATAGGCTTGCCTAAGGACGGCTTAGCGAAAGACACGAAAAGCCGCTCCAATTTGCGAGAAGCAGCTGTCCTGTGCAAGTAAAATCGCAATTGTCTATGCACATCCAGCAAGTGCAGTCTGTATTCCCCTTTGTTCTGAAAGTTGGGGAAGAAAACAGGCAAATTGATGGTTTGATTGATATTGGTCTCAGAGGCTACCTTAGGCAAGAATGAAGGATTAGTCCCGAGAGATACTCTGTCCTTATGGAAGACCAGGTACGGGGGTTTTGTACAAAGGGCTTGAAGTTCAGATACCCTTCTAGCCAAAATAATTGCAATCAGGAAGGCAGTTTTCCAAGATAAGAATTTTAAATCAACAGAAGCTGCAGGTTCAAAGGGTGGACCAGTTAGTGCCTGAAGAACTAAGGTTAAGTCCCATGGGGGAACCACATTCTTGACCAGAGGTCTTAACAGAAAGATGCCTTTCAAAAAGGTCTTGCATATCTTAACGGAAGCTAAGGGACCAAGGTTGTCCCCAATGTGGAAATGAGAAATAGCAGCCATCTGAACCTTGACAGTAGAAGCACTGGCTCCTTGGTGGATAATGTGGGACACAAATTCAATAACTGTTGGAATGAGAGCCGTAAAAAAGTCCAAATCCCTATGTCTGGCCCAGATGGAAAAATGCTTCCATTTTCTCTTGTAGATTTTCCTGGTAGAAGGTTTATGTGCCGCTACCAGAATAGATTTTACGGAAGACGAGATACCGGGTGTCCTAGCCACTAGTGGAACTGGATCAACCAAGCCGTGAGCTTGAGGTCATCCAGGTTCGGAGTTTGCAATCCCGCAGGATGAGAGATCAGATCCGGAATGGGATCTAAGACCCAAGGAGGAGCTATGATGTGAGACCGCAGGTACGGGAAACAGATCTGGTGAGACCAGAATGGGGCTATGAGGATTATCTTGCTCCCCAACCGATGAGCATTCTGCAGAAATTTCGTCATTAGCGGAAGAGGAGGAAAAGCATAAAGAAGACCGGTTGGCCAAGTATGAACCTGAGCGTCTCTGGGGCTCTCCCCCGGTGGGGGAATTAGGGTGAAAAATTTGCTGCATTTTGCGTTTGAAGGAGACGCAAAGAGATCGCAGCAAGGCTGACCCCATCTGAGGAAGATCTGTTTCGCTACTAAGTGGTTTAGAGACCACTTGTAAGGTGTGAGAATAGAACGACTCAGCTTGTCCGCTAGAATGTTGGACCGACCCGGAATGTGCATTGCTATCAGAAAGTGGTTGGTGGAAATCGCCCATTCCCAAACTCTCATAGCTTCTTGACAAAGAGGGTAAGACCTGGTTCCTCCCTGTTTGTTTGTTGATGTACCAGACTACCGCCATGTTGTCTGTCTGAATTGCAATAATCCCCAGAGGAAGAAGGTCTTGAAGTGCTTGCAATGCTAAAAGCCCCGCCCTCATCTCCAGAGCATTGATATGCAGAATGGTCTCTACAGGGGTCCACGTGCCTTGGACAGTTCTGCCCATGCAATGCCCCCCCATCCGAGGCGAGAAGCGTCCGTGGTCAGCGTGGTTTGGGGTTGAGGCATCACGAACGGTCTCTCTTCCTGAAGCTCTCGGGAATGGAGCCACCAAAGAAGGGAATTTCTGCAAACCCTGCTTAGGGGAATCGGTGACTCCAATGGGTGAAGGAGGAGGGACAATTGGACCTGAAGGGTCCATTGAAGGACTCTCATGTGCAACCGCACAAGAGGTGCAAGGCTGATGGCTGCCACCATGGATCCTAGGGCTCTCAGGACTAATTCTATGAGTGGGGCTGGGGACTGTAGAAGCGCTATCACATGGAGTGACAAGGTGCGTAACCTGTCCACTGTCAGAAAAGCCTTGGACTGAAGCGTGTTTATCCTGGCCCCTATGAAATCCAGAACTTCAACAGGATGAAGAGACGACTTCCTGAAATTTATGGTAATGCCTAGATGATCGGCCAAGAGTAAAAAATAATCCCTGGCAGAACAGAGTAGATGCCTGGTGGGGGTGGTGAGGAGCCAGTCGTCTAGGTACAGAAAGACCTGAATTCCCTGAAGTCTCAGGTGGGCTGCCACAACTGCCATGACCTTGGTGTACAACCTGGGGGCTGTGGTGAGGCCGAACAGAAGAACCCTGAACTGATAATGACTGGCCCCTAGCCGAAAGCGGAGAAACCTCCTGGATCGTCTGTCCATGAGAATGTGGTAGTGCGCATCCTTGAGGTCTATGGAGCACATCCAGTCATTCTCCTCCAGAAGGGGGAGAATAGATTGTAGAGTGACCATCCGGAATTTCTCTTTGGCAATGAACAGGTTTAAAGCTGACAGGTCGAGAACTGGCCTTAAGTCCCACATCTTTTTTGGCACCAAAAAGAACATGGAGTAATTGCCCAACCCGGACTGCTCTGGGGGGATGTGCTGGATGGCCCTTTTTTCTAGTAACTTCTTTATTTCTGAAGCCGCCGCCTCCCTTTGATTGGGTGCGACATCGGGGAGGCGCTTCGCTAGCGGAGGAAGATTCAGGAAGGGGATAGAGTAATCTCTGGATATTATTCGGAGCACCCAGCGATCTGTAGCAATGGACTCCCAACTTGCTAGATACTCCAAAAAACACCCCCCGACTGCCTCCAGAGAGGGACAGTCGGGCAACCCCTCAGGGCTGCTGCTCGGTTCAGTCGGAGAAGGGTTCTCTCGACCCGAAATTCTTCGCCCCCCCCTCTGCCTCTGGGCCGGCGTCCACCTTGTCCTCCTCTGCCTCTGAAGGACGAAGGGCCCGGAGCGGGACGGGACTGCTGAGACTTCCAGAACCACATCTTCTTTTGTCCTGTCTGGTTCCTTGAGAAGGACCTTTGAGGAGCAGAGAAGCGGATTCCGACGGCAGACGTCTTCCCATCTTTCTCGCTCTGGAGTAGCGTGTCACGACGGTTTTGCCGAATAGCAAAGAACCGTCAAAGGGAGCATTCGCGAAGGATGCCTTGAAGGGTTTTGCAAAGTCGCAAAGACGGATCCAGGCGTGGCGCCTCAAGGTGACCCCTGCTCCTCTGGCTCTAGCCTCCCCCCCCATGGCATGGGAGAGAAGCCGCATAGAAGTGTTAGATATTGACTTTAGAGTGGTCATGCGAGCCGAGAAGGTCCATTTGTCCTCGTCCACCATGGACTCTGGGGGAGACCCAGCGTACTCTTTTATCAGATCCCGCTGAAGCCTAATGATGTGTGCCAGATAATTCAGCGCCCTTATAGAAAAGGTGGCTGAAGCAAACATCCGCTTTCCAATACGGTCCATCGTCCGAGACTCCTTATCAGGAGGGTGGACCGAGGAACTTTCTTGTGCCAGTTCCTTCTTGGTGGCAGCCGCCACCACCATGGCATCTACCGGAGAACCTTTATTCCACGCTGGCTTGTCAGAAGGGGGACTAAGAATTTTATCTGGTCTCCTAGGGATTGGCTCTACAGTGTCCGGCTCCTTCCAAGCCCTGGTAGTAATCAAGTCTACCAGGGGGTCGTCCGGGGGGTCGTCCGGGGGGGGACACCCAAGAGGTAGATGGGCCTGCATCGAACACCTCCAGAAACACAGACTCATCCGAGGAAGGTTTCTGGGCTGACCCACCCCCCTCTTATGCGCAGCATCTCCATAATGTCTCCAAAGGAGACGTCTTCTGGGGGTGACATGGAGGAACCTTCCCCTTCCTCTAAGTCCATGTCCTCAGTGAGGGACTCGGGGGAGTCCAAGTGCCTCCTCTTACACTTTCGTTTGTGAGGGACCTCCTCGACGGGGCTGTCCGAGGAGGGCTCACCAACCGGGTCCTGTTCCTCTATGGGAACTAACTGAGGCGCAGATGCAGGCTATCCCTGGGGCCGGATGATGGAAGACAGGCCCATATGCGAGGGAGTGAAGGGTGGATCCATAGGATGGACCGGGGACCTCGAACTCCTCAACAGCCCCCTCTCCACCACTTCGAAAGCCGAAGGCGAACCACTCTACCCTGGCTCCGAGAGTGGTCCCCTCAGCTCCAACGTGAGGACCGGTGTCGGAGCCGACGCGATCGGACCCGAAAGGGAAGTGTGTTCCGACAGCAATGGAGCCGAAGGCACACACACCCCTGCGGATCCGAAGCTCGGCTCTGAGAGCTCGGATCCAAAAGATGACCTGATAAACTCAAGGGTAAGGCCAGCATCGAAGTAGCAACTACTATCGGCGCCGACTCCCCGACTCAGAGACAACTCGGATCCAATGGTTCCGAAACCCATTAGTGGATCAGAGAAGGAGCAATGGGTGCAAAGAAACGGGCCGAGCTCCCTCCCGGAGGGGGAGAGGCAGCAGCACTCCCATCTGTATCTGAGCCTGCAGGAATCAATGCATCATCCGGTCCATATCTGCGTCGACAGACTCCTGGTGGACCTGGAAGAAGTCGTCGAGGCAGGCTGGGAAGGCCGCCTAGACGACCTCGAAGGTGACCAGGACTCCTCCTCTGGCTCTGGAGAGAAGCGTGGAGAATGGAGCCGAGAGGGGGAAGACCTGGAAACCCTCATGGGAGAACAAGTCAGTTTAGCCGGCGGAGCCGAAGGGACTGATTTGGCCTGCCGCTTATGGCTCTTGTCACTATCCCTCTCCTCTTCTTTCTCTTTATGTCTCTTCTCTTTACTAGAAGAGTCCCCCTCTCCCTGGGAAGCAGTGGAAGGTTGAGTCCCAGCCAGGGGAGGGGGAGCTGAAGGCTGGACAGTTGCAGCTTTGACTGACACCACTGAGGGAGAGGAGGAAGAAGAATCCGGGGTCAAGAGTCTTGCCAGGATTAGCTTATTTCTCCAGTCCCTCAGAGCCCAGGGGTTAAAGGCTGCACAAATCTGGCAGCCTGATGTTAAGAGGGCTACCCCCAGGCAGAGAACACACTGAGTGTGGCTATCCGCTGGGGACAGCTTATGACCACACTCAGCACATTTTGAAAAGATGGCCTTAGGGCCCTCGGCCATCACACTCAAGCACACACCCTAACACACACAGTAAGGGGAAGGGAAAAAACACTAATTTACTGCTAAATGCAACAAAAAAAAAAGCGGCTTAACTAAACTATGGGTCTACTATACACACTCACACACCGAAATCGCTATTTTTTTTAACAAAAATACTCCTAAATTCCTCTCACCTAAAACTCTAAGAGCTCGTCCCTTATGCTTCAGAAGCCATGGCAAGCAAGATCTGAGGACTGGAGGGAGGTAGCAGGGTATTATGGGTAAGGGGGAGGGGCTGAGAGCTCGGATCTTTAGCTTGGAAAGCTGCTGGTTCGGATCCAGGGTCGGATCTGATACCCACAGGTTGCTGATCAAATGAAGTTAACTACTTCAGATCTTCTTTTTAAACCCCATATAAAAGATTCCGAACTAATACCACCCAGCTACTACATGTTAAGAAATGACAGAACACAAAAAATGGGGGTGGGGTAGCACTCTTACACTCTGTATCCCTCCTATTCACCCCTATACCAAACCTTTCCCCAAATTTGGCAAGGCAGAAATGATACCTGCCCTGCTCCACCTAAGCAAGCATAAACTCATATTTGTCCTCTCCCTCTGTATCCCCTCTGGTGACAGTGTCTCATCCCTTGAAGACATACTCTCTCAGGTCTCCTCCAGTATCACTCATGAAACCATAATCCTGGATAACGTTAACATAAACTGGGCCATAATCCAATCTCCCACTAACTCACTTAATATTAACTTATATAACTACACACACAATCAATTCAACTACCAGACCTTCCAAGAACTCCACTACTGGAAGTACAATAGACTGGATTCTGGTATCCCATCCTCACTATATCTCAGACAGTGGTATTCTCCCAGACCCACTAGCTGACCATTTCCCCACTTTCACCCGTCGTCTCCCCTCTTCTATGCAACTAACCCACACCTATACTTCCACTCGCTGCCTAAAAAATCTTCAATCCTGAAGCTTTCTAAAATGTGCTAAAAAACACTAACTGAAACCCATTAAAGACTCAGTAGGCTCTTTCCTACTTTAACTCTTCTTTCACAAACCTGCTCAACTCCTTTGCCCCACTAAAAACAAAATGTATAAAAAGTAACCCTGTACCCTGGTTAACCAAAAACACTTTAGCTACCATGCAACTTTGTGACAAAGCCTGGATGTGTTACCACAAAAATAAAACCACTATCACCCTTACGGAATATAAAACACTACGAAATAAAGTAAAAAAAACTCATTACCTCAGACCGCAAAGCATATTTCGCTATCCTTCAAACCAACCACAATACCAATCCCAAACTATTTTAGAAAGGCATCTCATCTCTCCTCAACCCTGGGAAAATAGAAAACCCTTGCCCTAACCCAGATGCATCTGATACGGACTTAGCGACTTAATTTAACTCTTTCTTCATAGAATCCATCAACAAGCTAACATCATCCCTCAGCAACAACTCAGTGACCCCTCCTCAGCCTGCACCCACCCCTTCCCTCCCTAGCATCCCTTGTCCCCAGTCTCCATCCTTCTCCATCAATCCCATCTCCATATCCACCATAAAAAACATCTCCTAAAATTAAAACCTGGTTTCAGTGGCCCTGATGAAATCCCCTCCTACTTCCTAAAAGTAGCTGCAGAAGCCATTGCCCTCCCTGTCAGCATAATAATCAATCATTCTGTCTTAGAATGCCAGGTCCCCCAACTCTAAAAGAAAGCCTTTATTATTCCTCTCCACAAAGGCGGCAATAATAATGACATTCCAAACTTCCGCCCTGTCTCTATCCTATCTCCCATTTCCAAGCTACTTGAAAAATGTGTCCACCAACAACTCTTCCCCTATCTCATTAATAACCAGCTTCTTACCCCTACACAGCATGGTTTTAGACCAGGTCATAGTACTTCATCTGCCCTCCTCTCCTTTCTACATAATTAATAAAGCCCGTGATTCTGGCCACTTCGTGTCCACCCTTCTCCTCGACCTCTCTAAGGCATTTGACACCATTTCCCACAACGTGCTTCTTAATAAACTCTCCAAACTTAACCTATCTCCTTCCTCTACCAAGTGGTTCTCCAGCTACCTCACAAATAGGCAACAAGCAGTTAAATGGAAAAAAGTCATCTCACCCTTCCTTAATGCATCCACAGGTGTTCCCCAAGGTTCCATTTTAGGCCCCCCACTATTTAACATATTCATAAATGATTTCTACCAAGCCATTCCAAGCTCCAGCCTCATCCAATATGCTGATGATTCTACTGTTATGTGCTCCTCCCCTTCCATCACAACTCTTAACAATCTAACACAAAGTCCCTTCTCCACTGAGCAGTGGATGCTAGACAACCATCTGGCCCTTAATGCAGCCAAAACAAAACTTATGCTATTCACTGCTTCCAAAACCTCTTCCCTAGATAAACAATCATTCGTAATTACCAGCAAAAATAATACTCCCCTAGAAATAGTCTCGGACACTAAATTATTAGGAATACTCATTGATGATGAACTAAAATTCGACAAACATCTACAAGTTAATATAAAAAAAAAAAAAAAACATAAAAACTATGTATGCTTTACCGTCACAATCTTTATATCTCTCTCCCTCCACCAGGCTTACACTAGCTAACGCATACCTCATCCCATCCCTTCTATATGGTGCATCTATCCTCACCAACCTGCAATCTTCCCTCAAAACAAAACTCTCATCTTGTTATAACAAAATATCCAAGTTTGCTGCAGGTCACAGAGCCTCTTCCCACAATTGTAATTCCCTTCACCAACTAAGTTGGCTAGAGTTACCTAACTTCTCCACTTATACCCAACTCATCCAAGCACACAAACTCATTCACAATCCCTCTCTCTGCCCCTCCCTAGCTAATACCTTTGAAATGCACAAACCAGATCGACTCCTAAGATCCAATTCCCAAAAACTAATTAAATTGTATAAACCTACATATCCAGCTGGGAATCATCTGATGTCCTTCTCTCTAGCACGCCTCTGGAATTCACTTCCTTCTCCCATCTGCACCATTAACAGTCTCTCCTCATTTAAAGCCTCACTGCACTCACACCTTACTTCACAATGGACGTGTTCCTGTTCCCATCCTACCTAATTCATACTACACTTTCTTCCTAGTCTCCCAAACCTATTTTGTGCCTTTTACTGCCTCCTATAGTTCTACATCCCTAGTAATGTATTTGACCAACTACAAAAATAGTTACCTTATGTTATTATTTCAGAAAAAAAATGCATTTTTTATTTCTGTTTTTATTTGAATTAATCTGATGTATTTTGTAAATGAAAAAAATTTGATTTTTATTATCATATTTACTTCTGTAATCTGAAATGTTTATTTGAAATGTGTACTATGGACTTGTATTTTTCTGTACTATGTATTCGTATCTTTCTGGAGCTTTTCTCCCCAGGATTCCATTGAAAATGGGCTCCTTGTGGCCCAATGGATTATCCTGGAAAACAAACTGCAAATAAATAAATATCCATCCCCCTTTGGATTTTTATCCCTGGAATAATAATTTGCACTTTATCTTGGCTTAACTGCAAAGTGGTTTGCCACTGTTTCATGGTTGCTGTGATGTAGTTTATCAGTATAGGGTGTACCTTATACATTTTAAAGCACTCTTTTATCCATGAATGTGACATACTGTCAAATGCTTTTTTTGCAGTCAGTCCATGCCATACTTAGATTATTTCCCGTTTTACAGTTCTCCACTATGACTTTAACAACAAATGATCCCTTGTTCCATATGAATTTATTTTATTGCCCTTTTGTTCTATTGCCATATTAAGTTTTCTTTTAATGACTATAAACTTTGTCAGCATCAATTCCAGTGTAGAGTTTATACATCATTGCAAGGCAAGTTATTGGTTTATAGCTATTAGGGTAGCTTGCAGGTTCACTCTTAAGTAGGAGCTTTGTTTTTCCTGCTGTTAGCCGTTTGAGGTGCACATATAAATAGTTGTTAATCATGACTAAATCTTTATGCAAAGATGTTAATACTTTTAACCAGAAGTTAGATACTGCATTTGGGCCTGGGGTTTTCCAATTAGAGGCTTTTCTTAACTTTGCTTCAGTCTTTCTGGCTGTCACTTCATCCCATTTTATATCCTGTACCTTTGAACTTATTCTTTCTTTTACTTCTTCTATTTAGCATCTTTGTTATGTTCCACAGGATTCTCATAAATACCTCTCGAAAATGTATCTATTTCTGCTTTTTTGGTGTTATTTCAATTCCTTTTACCTTGTTTCCCACTTCTCTATAAAACGTTTTTCTGCCTGTGCTGATATTTTTAGTTTATTATTTGCAGTAGTGCATGATAAATCCTGATCCGTTAAAATACTGCACATTGCTTTTATCACGTCTATCTTTCCGGGTATTTTTGTTGATCTTTTTCCTCTTCTATACTCTTCTAACAGGACATTTCTTGTCTTAATTGCTTTATAGTTTTCTGTATTCGATATTTCCATGATGGTATTCGATTTCTCCCCTTCCTTTCCTTTACTACCCTGTGTTCTTGTGGTAGAATTTTATCTGTTATTAATTTAAATGCACAGCAATATATCCTGTTTACTTCTGTTATATCGCATGGATCTCTATGCACAGTCCTAATTAACCGTGTTTATTTATTTTATCAAATGTCTGACTTTTTAGGTTTTATTTATCTTAATATGTCTAGCTATCTCTATTATCAGCAACTCTTCTCTTAGCTCATTTCCCTCTAAACTGAGGGCACATTTTTTGTTTTCCATTTCCTGAGGGCATTCTATAGAAAGTTCTATAGCATCTTCCTGTGGCAAGTTCTCTTTAATTTTATCCTGTGTCATCCATTGCTCTATCATACAGGAACTCACTGGCCTATCGCTCCTCAACATTGACTGCATCAGAGTTGTCACAGTTTCCTGTTCCTTCCTGTCCAGTTCAAATGAATGCTTATACAAGTTTTCCTGTGGAAGGCTCCAAAATATCTTCATATGGCAACTGACCAGTTGCTTCTGGTTCCACTAGTTTCTTCTTAATTAGGATGTCCATTTCTCTATGCTGCTGTGGTGCTTTCTGAGTTAGATTTTCTACACTTAATCCTTCACTTCGCAGGTACTCAGTAACCCCAGTTTCTATTTCTTTAACTTCTCCATTACTAATCTTCTTTTCCTCTTTGTCTTATTTTTTGTATTGTAAAGTTTTCCATGTCTGGATTCCTTTGGCTGTATTTCTCTTCAAACATCTTTGATGCTGCTTTTTTGTATTGATTAGTTTTGCTTTCTCCTTTGCATAAATATTACAACATTTTAAATCTGTTTTTCTTTCTCATGTCCATATTTCTTCTTCAGATGTCTCCTGATCTTCCTCTTTCTCCTTACTTTGGGGACTTGTTCCATCATGCTGTGATGTAACTGTGTTAGACCTTATCCTTCACTTCACAGGCATTCCATAACTTCAGTTTCTATTTTTTTTAACTTCTACTTTACTAATCTTCTTTTCTACATTTCTTCTTTGTGATATTTTTTTATCATGAAATTTTCCGTATCTGGATGCCTTTGCCTATATTTCTCTTCAAATATCTTTGGGGCTGCCTTTTTTGTAATGATTAATTTGACTTTTGACATTGCATAAATATTGCACCATATCAAATCTCTCTTTCTTTCCCATGTCCATATTTCTTTTTTATACTTTTCAAAAATGTCTAGGTTTTGTTGTTTATATTTCCACACTTCCTCAGATGCTTCTTTTTCCAAACAGCTCAAAGTTTCTTGGTCTATATAATGTTTTTCACAAGCCTCTTGTATTAGTGAACACAATTTTTTTATTTGAAGCTTCTGACATTTTTTACGTGTGGAAATATTTTTCTTTCCTCTAATTTCTGTCTTAATCTTTTTGTATATCTTGTATCTGGAAATTCTGGGCTTTTTGCGTAATAGTAACAATACTAATTTCTTTCTTATCCTCAATAGTCCACTCTATCGTCTTTATGGTTCTTCTTTGGCCTATCAGTTTTTGTGGACTGCTACCTTCTTCTACAACAGAGGGGCCATCCTCCCCCTGGGCCTGGCCTGGCCCCATTGTAGGAATGTTTCTGTATTTTGAGGATTCTGCACCGTCATTTTTTTCCAGTCCTGGCACCAGTGTGCCTACAATGATTGGGCACTTTTTTATCCTGGGTCTTGTGCACCCAGTTATCTTTAAATTTTTGACCTACTTCTGTCCATGATATATGCTATATAAAATACAGTCTATATATCAGTGTTGTCTTGGTAAGATTTTGAGAAAAACAGGGTCCACCTCTTGAAGGTACTCACCAAGACTTGAGGATGAATTTAATTTCAGCAACACTACTCTCCTTTGCTTGCTGACTTATCATCTGCACCATTGTGAAGTGACTTGTGTCCTCAGTATCCGTCCCTATGTAAAGGGCATTACAGTAATCTAAATGAGAAGAGATTAGTGTATAATTAGAAATAAGACTTCTGTTATAATTGAAAGTTTGGCACTATTCCAAATACTGTAATAAGAAGACTTGCCAAGAGCTGCTATAAACAACTATGTAGAATAAATTATGTATGACAACAAGGCTTCTAAAGGACTAACAGCTATAGCCTGATCCTTTAGTAACAGCTAGTCATGCTTAGATATTAGGCCTGGTATGTAAGTATCAGCTTATTTCTGCCTTAGGTAATAAGAGAGGAAAAGACAGGAACGGCAAAGGGTTTGTAAGTCCAAGGCCTAGTCATCAACTTCATTTTGTACAGAAAAATTCTCAAATGGCTACCCCTCATCCAGTTAATGGTGACATCTAGGCTGGCCTTGTAATGAGATCAGGATAGACACACAAGTTCCTGTGCGAAATAGAAGTGTAATATGATATGATCTGTGTAGAAGGGGTACCTCAAAGTCCACATTTTATTGACATGTGGTAGAAGTATCTACACTGTAAATAACAGTCAGATAAGACTGAAGTTTTCCAGTGCCCCACAGCAAATGGGGTAATTCATAGAAAAAGGAACTTCAGACATAAACTGCAGTAGATTGCCAAGTGCTTCAACAGGATCCCAATGATCCACAGTGGTTAATGCAGCTGAGAGACCAAGCAGGACCAATAATGAACAATAACATCTCTTTCATCCCCAGGAGGACACTAATAAAGTCTTTTGGGAGCTGTTGTGGTACTGTTTCTTTTCCTGAAGCCAAACTGTAATGAATTAAGTACTGTAGCTTGATATGCACCATAGCATCTCTTCTGTAGTCATGTTTATAAATTCAGGTTAACGACAGGCCATTAATTGTCCAGAGTATTCAAATCCTGAGATGGTTTCTTGCAGACAAGAGTGATTAAGATCTCTTTTAAATCTGATGGGAAAATATCCTTTCTCAGAGAATACCTGACAGGTTGGAGAATAAATGGTCCCAGCACGTTTAGGCAAGCTTTAATTAACCTGGCTGGCGCCTGGACCAGTAAACAGGTTATAGAATGCATGCACCAAGTCAGCTCCAAGAACTGTAAGTACTCAACATAAGTAAACTCGCATTGGGAAATGTCAGGAAAAGTACATATATCATCAACACACCCTGTAGCGATAGCATGAGGAGCTTACCTTCTAATGAAGATAATACTTGCCACAAAGAATTGAGTGGCTTGCTTAAATTCAGTGGATAAAATGCTTTCTAATATGTAATACAGGTGAGACTACACAGTCTGCTTGAAGCTCAGAAGAGCTTTTCCTTCACTCTGTGACTGAAGTAGCTTTCTCTGTTTATTTAATGTGTTGGTACTTCCTTTTCTTCTGCCTTTCCTCTTGAGTGCTATTTTCACACAGCCTCCTTTTTATAATCTTATGAAATCATGTTTTATCTCCCTATCACTTCATTCTCACAGACAGTATAGTCTAAACTTGCTTGTTCTTTCTGTGCAATGTAATTTCTACTTCCCTCTTTTCACTTTCTTGCCTTCCACTGAATCTTTCTAACAATGGGATTCCGTGGTATGTTTGTATGTATGTAGTCTCTAGAACTACAAACAGTACTACAAATGTGGACTCACTGGTTCTGTACAGTGGTATAACAACCTCTTTATCTCTGGGTTCAATTTAGCTGAGGATGTATTCCTCTGTTCTAGCCACTCTAACCACCACTTTTTCATTTTCCTCTGTGATTTATTGGTAAATTTATTATCTCAAGGTATATTTCTTGGTTGGTCATCTCAAGAGGTACCCCCCTCAAGTTGTACTCATGCGATATTGTGCCCAAAGTGCAGCATCTTGCATTTGTTTGAAGAAAACTTCAGCTGCAACTTTTTTCTTTTCTATTAATCTTTTCAGATTTCTTGTCAGACTCATCCCTCCACGTATAACAACAATGTGTTTGTTTCAGCGCTCATTGTCATGTTTAAGCTAAACATGTTGAAGAATGAAGAAGCAGTTCCAGTGGCACACAAATTTCATCCTACTTTCCTTATTAAAGCCCTTTTAACAGTACAACATATTTCCCCTTTTAGCCACCTTTCTACCCACTTTACTGTTCCTTTGTCGCTCCACCCTCTCTCTTATGTTACTGAGCCAAAATCTGTTTAGAAGCTGAGGGGGTCTACATGAATGCATTGAACTGATGTTGTCAGTCTTCATTTATTCCTTGACCTGTGGATTTGGTTCATTACTACAGCCTGTGAGAACCAAAAACTCTCAAGCTCAAGTCCTACACAGAATGCTCCTCTCCCAATTACCTCAGATCTCATTTGCCACTTCTTGTGACAGATGAGTTACCAACTTGCTCTCCAGCAAAGTTGACTTTTTCAAATATTTTAATAATTATAAGGTTATTTCTCTCCTATATATATAGTTTTTGTGTTTTCCTACCCCTCTCTGTAAGTTCATTTTTTGTCTCCTCTTCATCTGTCACTTTACACTTCAGTTCATTTCCCACTACCATTGTTGGTAGTCTCTATTTCTTTCTCTTTCTTCTAGTGTAAAAAAAAAAAAAAAAGAGTAAAGTAGTTTTGCCATTCTTACTTTCTTCTATACTATTTATAGTCTGTCTAGCATTGCTGGTAGCCTTCTGGTACTATTGGTACTCTCTTCTACAATTGTTGGTAGCCTATACCTCTTTATCCTTTCTTTCCTATTGGTTTAATCTTTTTGGTTCTTTTTGGGTCTTTTCTTAGTAGGCTGTGGCTGACAAAAGCAAAGGCACCTCTGGTTTCAAAAAATGTCAGGAGTGTGGTCATAAAATCCCCAGCTCCTTATAGGCACTCTCTTTGTGTCTATTTTACTGCCTGGGCCCAAACGAAAGGATTGTTCAGTCTGTCATGCCTTTAGCCACTGGGCCCTGGTAGAAAGGAATACATTTCTTTTAAAGGGGATGATTAAATCTTCCTTTAAAGAGGCCTTATCTGTTTTTTTTTTTTCTGGAAAAAGTAAGATGGATGTCTCATCTCCTTCCTTGTCTTCCTCTTCTTCCAAAGTAGACAAACTAAAAAAGAGGAGTTGTTTTGTGCCAGCCTCCCTCTTCGAACTTCGGTCCCCTCTGCATCTGCAGAACCGACAGTCTCTGCTAAGGATATTTCAGTGCCGAGCTTGGCACCAAAAGTGACTTCTCCTTCAGTGCAGAAGTTATCGGCAGAGATGTTAGATCAGCTCACAGAGCTGTCAGCCTCGGTACATTCTTCCATTTTGGCACCAATATCTTCAGTTCCTACTGAATATACTGAATTTTCATTCTTGGATAAATCTAGGACCAGGTACTCTCCATCTATAAATCCATTTGCTGGTCAATTATTCAGCCCCTTTTTGGAGAGACTGAAATCCCCATCTACCCAGTCAATTTGCATGTCGAGGGATCAGTTGCTAGTGTCCTCTCCTGCTCAGCTGGTGAATCTGGGAATATTGAGGCAATGTCACATTTGCCTCATGTACACAGACAACCCTCTCCTTCTCCCACAAAACACAAATACATGCGAGAGATGCAACTATACAGCCAAACTGGAGGCTGAGCTCTCTCAACATAGGACTGGCAAGACCAGACAGGAGGAGAAGGAAACCACACACACCACAAACCCAGTCTCACATAGTACCATCACAACTTCAAATCATACACATAAACACACAAAGACATACTCGGAGGCTCTGATCAAAAATCTACCAAAACAGCAGAGGCCACCAAAGCAGACACCCAAACAACTGCCACCTCAAGACAAAACACATGCAACACATAGACCACATAGTGTGCCAAACAGTCACAGCCCTTAAGGCCAAACACAATGCCAGACACACTCGTCATTGGTGACTCCATAGTCAGACACACTGACGTCCCGCTCACCAGATTGAGTAAGGAGAAGGTCACAGTAAGCTGCCTGTCGGGCGCTAGAATCCGCCACATAACGCAAGCACTCAGGTCTCTCAACAGCAGGTACAAGTATGACTCAGTCATTGTCCACGCTGGTGTGAACGACCTGAGGCATTACCTCCCTGGACTACATGAGAAGAGACATAGAGGAGCTCTCTGATTATGTAGCCCAGGCAGGTATGACCCTGACCTTGAGCAGTATCCTACCTTCACCAAGAATGATGCCACAATACAGAGATAAGATGATCAGCTTTAATAATTGGCTTAAACTCTGGTGTCATTCAAAGGGGATTCAATGTCTGTCTGCCTGGGATGACATGCTGGACAAGCCATGCTGCTTCGCAAGGGACGGCTTGCACCTGTCATCCCTGGGCTTCCGGATTTTGGCAAAGGCTCTTGCCACCCCCATAGTGCCTTTTTTAGGCAAGGCTCAAATTCTAAACCTACCACCCTAGAACACAAAAAAGGAAAAAAACTAAGGGTAATGCTGCTCAACGCCAGAAGTCTCAACCTCAAGATGCACGCACTCGAGGCCCTTCTCAGTATGGAGAACATCGATGTCTGCGCTGTGACTGAAACCTGGTTCAAGGCTCCTGAGAGCACCCCAGCACTATCAGGTTTTACCTCATACCATGCGTTCTGGCCCCAAAATCCGGACACCACCAAGAAAGGAGGGGGGGTGTCCATATTCATCAAGGACACCCACACCTCAAGGTTGGTGGCAATGCACGATGCATCGTTGACCATCCAGGTGCAATTAACCATAGGCAAGACTGCTCTGCAATTTGTAGCATGTTACAGGCCACCCTCTCAAACTCAGGAACCTCACATAGCTTTCCTGAAAACACTGGAGGGGATAAATCTATCTCCAAATACCATCATACTAGGTGACTTCAGCTACCCGAATATAGACTGGGAGCACTACTCTAGCCCAAACACTCTAGCCCTAAGGTTCCTAGAGTTCATAAACTCAAATGCCATGGAACAACTAGTCCCCACCCCCACAAGAGGTGGAAACATACTTGATCTCATCATCACAAACATGGGGTCACAATGTTCAACACCAGAAGTATACCCCTCACTGGTGAGATCAGATCATAAACTAATCTCACTGGAAGCCCACATCCCGCCCCCTCCTGAGATAAAAAAAGACCACAGTGAAGAACTTCTCAAAAGCTGACTTCACACTTCTGAAGACTAGTGTGGTCTCTCTTAAGGCCCCCTGAGCCTGCGGAAACCATTACTCAATCCGCTGAATCACTTACAAATGCCTTCTACCAGCACCTACAGGACTGCATGGATCAGGCAATCCCAAACAAAACAATGACTCTGTGTACCAAAGGCAAGCGTCCAGTCTGGTGGACCCCAGCCATAAACAAACTCTACAACAAAAGGAGGAAGCTACTCCCAAGATAGAGCAAAATCCCTAAAAGGTAAGACACCTTTGATCATTATAAGTAAAAAACTACGATCTCTCATAAAGTCATCCAAGGCAAATTTTGAGAGAAAAATCGCAAAGGACTCCAAAGACAATCATAAGGCCTTCCTTAGCTATGTCAGAAACCTGGGAGGAAACTCCCAGATATGCTCAGAATTAGTTCAAAATGATGTAAAAAATCACTGAACCTACAGACATTGCCAACATACTGGCTGACAGGTTCAGTGCAAACTTCTCCCCCCCTCCCCCCCAAAAGGAGAGAGATCTATACCAGAGTTTTGTAGCCCCCCAAACATCTGTAACGCTCAGGTAAGAACTGCTCTCTCCAAGGCAAAAAACACAGCATCCATGGGACCAGATGGTGTCCCCGTTTGTGTGCTCCACGAACTCAATGAAGAATTAAACCCGCAGTTAGGACAGCTGTTTAATCTTAGCCTCACCTCAGGATACGTACCCAAGGAATGGCGTACGGCAACTGTGGTCCCACTTCACAAAGGCGGTGCCTCCACCGACCCAGGAAATTACCGTCCCATCAGCTTGACAAGCCTGATCTGCAAAGCCATGGAGAGGATCATAAATGAACTCATAAATAAAGACATAGGAAACTTGCAGACTTTGGATCCTACCCAGTTCGGCTTTGTCAAAGGCAGATCATGCCTTTTAAACTTGGTTGACTTTTTCGAAACAGTCACCAAGGCCATTGATGAGGGAAAGGCAGTCCACACAGCCTACCTTGACCTGGCCAAGGCTTTCGACACAGTACTCCACTCAGGTATCATTGAAAAACTCATCAGCTTAAATGTTAACCCAAACGTCACA
The DNA here is from genome assembly GCF_019279795.1 of Protopterus annectens. Classification (NCBI taxonomy): domain Eukaryota; kingdom Metazoa; phylum Chordata; order Ceratodontiformes; family Protopteridae; genus Protopterus; species Protopterus annectens. The sequence goes on along the minus strand of NC_056739.1, from coordinate 1,700,822,313 downwards.
AGATGGGTAACAAACTGGCTAAGTGACAGAACCCACAGGGTGAGAGTTGCTGGTGCCATGTCAGACTCAAAGCCTGTCACAAGTGGTGTCCCACAAGGCTCAGTCCTGGGCCCACTCTTGTTCGGCATCTACTTCTCAGAAGTACAAGCAAACACAGGAGGGTTATGGCTGACAAAATTTGCAGATGACTGCAAACTGGGTGCCATAGTCGAGAACACATCTGACACAGATATCCTTCAGAAGGGTCTCATAGAAACGGATAACTGGTGCCAGAGCCATGGATTAAAGTTAAACGCCAAAAAATGCATAGTCATACCCTTCGGGAAAAACAAGGTTACCCCCAGCTACCATATAGGTGGCAATCCACTGAGCACTGAAGAGGTTATCAGGGATCTGGGGACCCAGGTTGACAGTAACCTTTCGTTTGACACTCACGTCGCCAAAGTAGTTAGGAAGACCTTCTACATTGCCCACCTGATCATGAAGGGATTCACATCTAGATCAAGGGAGGTCATCGTCCCCCTGTACTCATTACTCATCAGACCAATGATCGAGTACAATGCCCCATTCGGAATGTATCTGACCCAACACTTGCAGCAACTGGAAAGGCCCCAAAAGTTCCTTACCAAAAGGATAAAGGGTCTCAAAAATATGTCTTATGCTGCCCGACTGAAGGAACTCCAGCTCTATTCAGTAAACACTGTCTGCTCAGAGGTGACCTGTGCCTGACATACAAGGCCATGTCCAACCCAGAACTGATGAACATGCTCCACCTCAAAAAGTCTAGATCCCTCAGAACTACAAGGGCGGGAGACGTAAACCTTGACACGGTTATTAATAGGACGTGTTGGAGGGACAGATTCATCACCCAGAGACTCCCCATGCTGTGGAACAAAATCCCGGTACATGTGAGGCAGAGCACCTCACTGGCCTTGTTTAAGAGAAATCTTGACCAATGGATGGGAGATCGCAGATATACCCCAGGGATTACCTCAGTGTCACTGCTTGACAGAGGCACAACAATATAATGGGCTTAGTATCCTTCAAACTAAAGGGGTGGCGAAAGCCACAAAACTCTGGGCTAGGCTTATAAATGCCCTTGGGCAGATAGCCTAGTATGAACCTATGAATTTGTTCCACCAAGAGCCTGACAGAAATGGATGTGTTGAGGTCGGTGTATTAGCGTCTCATGGCCAGGGGACTGGCAGGTGTGTCCTATGTAAAAAAACTAAATGGGAAACCAGTACACGTAAATACTTTATAAAGAAGAGCAAAGCTTTCGGGTACAATCCTTCATCAATACTAATACATACAAAGTATACTATTTCTTTATATATAGGTCCAAATAAGTCACATGACCAGCAGCCAAACAGTCACATGACCTGATTAAAAATACAATATATAAAAACATGAGTACATAAACTAATAAAAAAGAAGTACAATTAAAAAGCATATATTAAAACACATAAATCACAGTCTGGATCTACTTAGCTTAACCAATATTGGTTTCAGACTAATCATACTATTTAGGCCAGGTATTGCTTTATATATAAAGAAATAGTATACTTTGCATGTATTAGTATTGATGAAGGATTGTATCTGAAAGCTTTGCTCTTCTTTATAAAGTATTTACGTGTACTGGTTTCCCATTTAGTTTTTTTTGCTTGTCTATCCTTGGCATTTGTGTCTGTTATTGCATTGTTTACTGCCTGAGGAAACTTCTGTTGAGGTCTACTTCGCAGCCTACTTAGCCTGAATATGGCAATTTCATCAAGTTCTATTAAGTCTCTTATCGACATTGAGACTAATCCTTTGCTGAGTTACGTGGAGTCAATGAATCCTGTTGCTACGGATATTTGTCCGTTGGCCATAGAAGGTACTTTGGAATTCAACAAGACTTTGCAATTATTAGAGAGAAAGGTGAATACCTTTAAGCGTTTGCAGTGGCAACGCTTTTTTCTTGCATATATTGAAAGAGGTATTGTTCCCAGAGGGCTTAGAATTTTAAAAATGCCCTCCTATGGGAACGCTTACCCTGAGCTGCTGAAGAAATGGCAGCAGCTAAATATCAAACTAAGCATAGATTATATGTGCCTTATGAACTATTTCTTTGTGGCCACTGAGGAAGATCTTAAGAAAGAGATTTATACTCTAGAAAATAATCTTTTGAGCATGTCTGCTTTTTCAAGTTTATCTGATGGCTATCAGCGTATGCTGGAGAGGATGCAAGCACTTGACTCCCGAATGGAAGCGACCAAGAAACGCAAGCTGGGGCGTGATATAAATGATTTTAATAAAGGTAACATCTTTTCTTGGCCAAGGGAGGGAACTGTTTTACATATTAATAAAGATAAACCTCAAATTAAAGCGCAGACTAAGGGCACCCTCGATACACTGGATGATATATGTGACGTTATGGTTGAAAAGAATATTAAATCTACTTTGCAAAAGAAGAAGAACCACCCGCCCTCGGAGGAGAATGGTTTAGTCCAGGTAACTTCCGGTGCATTGAGCACAGATGTTAGTACTCCTGTAGAAAGGGAGCGCGTACCTCCTCTGAATGATGGCGTTCATAATGTGGCTGGGAAGAAAACACAGCAACTTACTCTTAACTTTCAAAGTAAGCGGTTCCACTTAGAGCAACCGGAGGTTGTTAAAGAGCGTCTCGTGTATCCGAGGGGGACACCTGCAACTCATTCTGGAACCTCAAACAAGAGAAAGAATGATAGCCCTTTAGGTATAGGTAAACAGAGCCGCAGATTATCAGAGGTACGTTGAATCTGTCGAGTTTTGAGCTAGAAGAAGCTCATTACTCGGTGTTATCTAAGGGGCTTAATTTTATACCCTCTTGTGGGGATGATTTGGTCTCTGCCTTAACTGATTTAAAAATCTTTTCTAGGCTAGTTAATTTAAAATTGCTGTTTGGTGACTCTACTGTTAATGAGGGAACTTATAAGCGCAACAGTACATTTATTCCTGTAAGTACACCAGTTGTTAAAGCATTTCATGATTTGTGTGAACTGCAAATTAGAGCCTTATACAACACAACTGTTAAAAAGAAATACTTCAATTTGACCTTCATGGCACTTAAGGATTTGCAGTCTCATAAAGACATTATTGTCAAACAAGCGGACAAGGGGGGTGTTGTTGTGCTCATGGATCGAGTTAAATATATGTTAGCTATGTCACTATTACTTCAGGATACTGTTGCTTTTAAATGCATTTCTAACATCGATGTAAAGAAGTGTATTACATATGTCAATATGGTTATCTATGAACTACAGTTAAATGGTGACATAGATCTGGATTTATTCAATTACTTAACTGTTCCATGTCCAGTGATTCCACATCTTTACGGCATCCCTAAGATTCACAAGTCTATGATAGATCCACCAATGAGACCAATTGTCTCAGGGGCAGGTTGGGTAACCGAGCCCATTTCTGTATATTTGCATGGACAATTACAGCCTTATTTGTCCGCATGTGATTCGGTTCTGAGAGACAGCTTTGATTTATTGCAGAAGCTATGTGTTTGGCAAAGTACGGAGAAGGAAGTGTTGGCTATTAATAAATATTATTTGGTCACATTGGACATTGTGTCACTCTTCACTGTCATTCCGAATGATGTCGGAATTGATTTGTTGAGGGATTTTTTGGTGTCACAAAATAATCCAAATTTTACTAAGATTGACAACATATGTATTCTTATGGATGTCATACTAAGAAATAATGTCTTCTTATTTAATGAGTCTTTATACCTCCAACTCACAGGTGTGGCCATGGGTACTTCCGTAGCCAACACATATGCCAACTTGGTACTTTACCAATGGGAAAGAAAACATATGTTTAGTGATATGAATCCATTTAGATGTAACATCAAGTTCTTTCAGCGATTTGTAGATGATTGTCTGATGGTGTGGGAAGATACGTCTGAGAATCTGACTAGCTTTTTGGATTATTTAAATTCAGTATCTCCTTTTTTGAAGTTTAAGATGGTGGTGTCAGACACTGATATCACTTTTTTGGATGTCAATTTAAGGCTAGACAAGGGATTGTTACACACTAGTGTGCACAGAAAGGAGGTTTGCTCAGGCAGATACATGCATTTTAATAGCATGCATGCGCCACATATTTTTAGGGGCACTGTGAGATCTCAGCTCTGTAGATTGAGTAGGCTTAACACTGATGATCATTGTTATGAAATCCAGTTAGATGAGATGCTTAAAGACTTTACTTTTAGTGGGTATAACAGCTTTATGCTGTCTGAACACAAATGCAGGGTTTTCGAAGATAGGAAGACGGTGCTGAGGCCGATACTTCTCCATGATTTTACAAATGTAGTTGATAATGCCCACGACAATTTGGATGTTAACAGAGCAGCTATTAGATATGTGACTTCCTATAATGTAAGGACACCATCTATAAGACAGATCATATCTAAAAATTGGGTTGTCTTGATGGCATCTGATGATCTGAAGGTTATGTTAGGTCCTAGACCTTACTATGCATATAAAAATATGAGAACTCTGAAGAGTTCATTGTGTTATAAGGATTTTGATAGTATTGTAGATAGATCTACGTTTGCCAAGCCTGGTACATATAGGTGTCTTAACTGCTCTTGCTGTGATGACATCTTTGGTGCTGAAAGTGAAACCTTTGAACATCCTGTGAATGGAAAGAGATTCAGATTTAAGACATCAGCGACATGTGTTACTACTCATGTGGATTATTTGGCTACGTGTGTAGCCTGTCGTGCGTTCTATGTAGGTAAAACTACACGTAAGTTAAGGGAAAGGATCATTGAGCACAAATCTGAGATCAGAAGGTGTTATGAAAGGAATGCATTGTACAAACATATAGCCGATCATGGGCAGCAGCATTCTTTTAAGTTTAGGGTCATTGATTCTGTTAAACCTACCCTTAGGGGTGGAGACTTAAACAAGTATTTGGAGATCAAAGAATATGAATGGATCTTGAGACTTGTAAGTGACTCAATACCTGGCCTAAATAGTATGGTTAGTCTGAAACCAATATTGGTTAAGCTAAGTAGATCCAGACTGTGATTTATGTGTTTTAATATATGCTTTTTAATTATACTTCTTTTTTATTAGTTTATGTATTCATGTTTTTATATATTGTATTTTTAATCAGGTCATGTGACTGTTTGGCTGCTGGTCATGTGACTTATTTGGAGCTATATATAAAGAAATAGTATACTTTGTATGTATTAGTATTGATGAAGGATTGTATCCGAAAGCTTTGCTCTTCTTTATAAAGTATTTACGTGTACTGGTTTCCCATTTAGTTTTTTTGCTTGTCTATCCTTGGCGTTTGTGTCTGTTATATAAGGTGTGTCCTAGGTACCAGCCCCTTTGGGGACCAGAACCCCTTCTTCTGTGACCCCCTCCAACTCTTCCTCCTTAAACCTCCTCTGAGGCCTTGGAGATTCTGGCTCTGAGTTTTCTGGCACTGATTGTTTCGTTTCTGATGAGATCTTTGTTGTTTCTGAGGGGCAGGACCTGACTCTGATGTTTTCAGAGCTGTCTCTGTACCCAGGGCTTTGGCAAGCACTAGCTCTACCCCGGCTTCAGGGGCAGCTTCTTCAGAGCAGTGAGTGACCGCAGTTCTGAGGCAGTCTTTCTCGGTTCCGGGATTACTTCCCTCTTTGGAGGGGCCTTCCTTCCAGGCCATGGAGAGGGCTCTGTCCTCTGTGGGCATCCAGTTGACTCCTTCCCTGTTGGAGCAGTTTTCAGATCCTTCCTCTTGTCCAGAGCTTCCTCCAATCTCAACACTTGGACAGCGAGCGCCAAAACCTCAGGAAACACCAGTTCGGGTATTCTCCTCTTCTGATACCTCCCCAGATCATTGAAACAACAGAAACCTCTGCAAGTACGGCAGTTGCACGATCTCAATGAAAGTCAATGCAAATCAAAAAATAGAAAGACCAGCATACCGTGGCTCCAAATAAATACTTTATTAAAAGTATTCTTAACAAAAAAAAAAAAAAAAAACGGTTTCATCTGTATAGTTACATAGCCTTCATCAGTGTAGCTATCAGCAAATTAAGAAATACTTTAAATACATAATTCAGTGGACATGTGATCAATTAAAGATGCTCATTAAGCCCTGGTTTAAAGAGACCTCCCAGTTTAACAATCCATTTTTTCTCCATACTGTTTAACAAATCATGCCAACCCAATTTATTGTTTCTAGGTCTCATTATTTTATCAATGATGGTGAAATTAAATATGGCATTTTTATGTATCATGGTATGTTTATAGAGGGCATTGGTTTCTTTGTGATGTTTAATCTCGCTAAGATGTTCATCAGTGGCGGCTGGTGACTTCAAATCACAGGGGGGATGCAGGAGACGCTGAATGGGCGGGGTCAAAGGGAAGGGGTGTGGTCAACCATAAAGGGGAGGAGCTATGCACAAAACCACAAAAAAACTAACTTTAATTAAATACGCTGCCCTGGGTGGCAAACCATCATTATGAAAGTCCAATCAAGACAAAAATAAGTGTAGAAGAATAAAAATATTTCAATGCATTGGCTGCATGACAGCTTACTTAATATCTAGATGGAAACAAAAGGTTGTGAGGCATGAAAAATAAATTACTTTTTAAATACATTACTGGAATGCCAGTCAAAATCAAGTATAAGAAAACCAGAAGCACTCACCTCAATCTACTTCTCCTTGCACTGCAGTTCTAATTATAATATATTCAGCTTTATTAAAGTACCAAGCAACATGCTGAAAGTAGAAATCTATGTGATGCCCCCACTTGTAAAATGTTTCTTATCCAAAAAGACCTGCTGCCTGACAACGTTTCATGGGGAAAACATGATAAAGTAAAAATGAAAAGCAAACAAGAAACAAGCTCAAGATACATTGCTTAAAGGATTACTGTACAGGTTATGGACCACACATGATTGGCATTCTGTTTAGTTTACGGGTAAAGCCTGTAGAGATGACTGGAAGTCTCCAACAAGTGTAATGAGCTTTTTAAAATAATGGAATCCTGTCCTTTAATACCCAAGGCTTATACATTATCTAGTCAAGTATTCTCTGCATGGCAACAACAGAAAGGCTTTCAATGTTGGCAATTCTTTAACAGTATGCTTATTAAAGCTTACTTGCATCTTACGATGTCAGACAAGCTTACCTTATGGTCATTAAAGCATTGCTACTTAAACACAGAGCAACAGGCACTTTGAGTAATAAGCATAAATCAACAGTACAAAATATGACAGAAACCAGACCATTCTGCAAAATCAAGGACAGATGAAAAGCCACTGTAGTACTTATGCAGTGTGTCCTCCCCATCCAAGGTAGATACAACTACTCCTTGCCTTGCTTGGACACATCCAGAGTCACTACATGGGGAGTGGGTGCAACAAGCATGTCACAATTTGAAATCTCTCTGGCTGACTGTGATGGCCCTGACACATTTGTCATACCTCTCAACTTCAAGAGCAAGAAATCTGGACAAAGCCATACACAGAAGTGGGACAAAGGCACAACAAGAAGGACAATTTTAAATATTGCTCTAATAAACTTAGAAAGATAATAGAATAGGTCTTGCATTAGTATGAATTTTCTGAAGGGTATAAAATCTGAAACTCAAATGTCTGTCATTTTCTAACTTCAGTCTTTAGTGATTTGTCACTAATTTGCCAAAAAACACAATTTTATGAAAAATGGACCAAAAATGTCATGCAAAAATATAAAATAGACACACAATACAGCTTCTACCTGTCAAAGAAGGGACACTTTAATATTAGTACTGCTACCTTGAGCAGCTGACAAAATAAAAGAATCTACATGCATTTCAAGTAATCTATAACTTTGATTATTACAGTTATTTCTTAATTGTAAACCCTCCATGTTTTCTTCCAAAATTGCTATTTTATGGAGGGATTATTAGGGGAAGAGCAACATTTTGAGCCAAAAATTGGGGACAGTTGAGAGGTTGGCTATGCCTAATTCTATAAAGCAATTTATTTGCATGTACCTCTCAACCTGTTAATGCAGTAAATCTGAACAAGGCCAAATATATTGGGGGCACATATAAACAGTACTAAAAATTGCTCTTGTATAAATTGAGACAGTTGACAGAACGGCTCTTACTTTAACATGCATTTTTATGAAGGTTATGAAGTCTGAAACTTATTATTTAGTGACTTCTGGCAAATCATTTAGGAATTAAAACTACAAATTTTATGAACAACAAACCAAAAATAAGAAGCAAAATCTATTCATTCTTTGAAAATCTGGACAGTTGGGAGGTATAGTTCAGCTGGGCCTGTCTGAGTTTGCTGCCCTTCCCCTGACAAAATAATGGTTGAACTGGAGCCTCTGCAGCCATTCCAATTAACCATTACTTGGCTATTTCACTCCATTTACCATAAACACTAATGTGCATACTGCTTTACTTCAATGATTGGACTTCATTTGAAAGTTTTATTTTGTATTTTACAGCACAAACATTAAGTAATCTGTTAAACAAAGCAATGCAGTCTCACAATGAAAACTTAGCATTAAAACTTCTCTGCCCTTGAAACTCACATTCATTGAAACAGCATTGAAACCCACATTCAAAGAAAATACATTTTGCCAGTGGCAGATAAAGATTAATTTGGAGTTTTGACATGGATGCATTAACTAATGCCAAACATTCAGATAAATTCTAACTTCAACAAGCCACTTTAGAAGTTAAATTTGTTTGAAATTTACTGTAGCTTTAACAAACAATGCACCTTTTGCAAACTGCGTTAGAACATTATCTAAAGCTCTCAATTCACAGCCACATTTATATACATTTCAGCATATTGTAAATAGCAATTCCAGTCCAGATATAGAAATGCATTTACAGGCACATATCGAAATTGCACAATTACAGTGGGGTTAAGATGGCAAAGTAAGTCCTACAGGAATTCAGCGCTAGCTGTTAGCAAAACCTGGAGACCATATGGGTCAGTTGAAAATTGAAAATTAAATATATGTGTAATATTGAAAAAGGTTTAGTCTAGTTTTAACATGAAGATTAATTAGTGGGTGAATCTAACTTCAAAGGTTTTATAGTGAGGATTATAGCAACAGCAAAAATGGATCAGGCAAATCAAACACAAAAAGCAATCCAACAAGAAACCTATATAAAAAACAAACATCCTGACATCAATACTAACAACCCATAATCAAGTTAAAACAACCCAAGTCATATTAAAGCCTATCACTCTATTGAAAAAGTAATCAACTCGACGCAAAAAAAATTTCATGTCAAGAACAGTGAGACAAATTCTACAACCAAAAGATACACCCATACAAGGAAATCGCCACAGAACCCTCAGCACAATCAAACCAAAATCCCGACAAATTATCTACACATTTAAATGTAAGATTCTTGAAAATAATCAAATTTCTAAACGTAGACTATAATCAATCTAAATTGTATAAGGGTAGTCTTCAACACCAACAGTACGGGTTCACCTAGCATCACCCCAAAACCCAAGCTCACTTTCCCCCAAAAACCACTCAAACAAGCCAACTCCAAAAGCACACCAACCATGCCCCACAAGACTCGTCATGCCCCAACCAAACTCCATAAAAAAATCAATTCAGTATAGCACATACTATCAAATCCAGTAAACACAACCCCACTTTTAAACAAATCAGTAGAATACCATAAAAATTACGAACCAACTCAAAGTAACTTTAAATACACCTCCGAATGAATCATCCAGATTAGCAGGTATTCCCAAATAATTGTTCATATGTTTTCCAGTAGACAAGTCCCCAAGATTGGCGTCACTAAGCACTCCTCATAGGCGTCCCATAACTGGGAAGACGTTGCATGAAAGATGTTTTTTCAGACACTGTTAGATATAACCATAAGTGGGTGGTACGAATTTAATTAATTTTTTTTATTTTTACCGTATCTAGGTTGCTATACCTCCCCAGTTAATATTCGGTTAAGGATGTGAATTTAAAATAATCGACGGTTCACTAATTTTCAAAATGGAATTGAAAATGGAAAATAGTTAAGTAGTTTGGTCTGAAGCTTGTTTATTTGAAGTGAAGTGCACAAGTGGTGCATTAAGAACAGAAGAGTTCAGTGATATATTTGAAGACCATGTTAATGGTGTATTTAGATACTGTTTCTGTATTGTATTGGAAACAATTATATTGTGGGAAAATGGGTTTTAGTACGTAATTTCATTTAGATTGTTTTTCTTGCTTGATTTCGCTGTAAGTTACAGGTTAAGTAATGCAATTTGGTTGGTTAAGGAGTAGGGTAGGTAGATCAAGTGAGCTAGGGTGTGGAAGGTAGTAGTGTTGGACAGTTATATTAGTCCTTGTGATAACCTAGATGGTTGTTAAGTAAGCTCGTATTTTGTACTTTATAGTTTAATGAAGATTTTAGTTATATTGGTCTTATATGTTTGATGTTTTGGGATGTATTGTTAGGACCAAGTTCCTAAGAAAAATTAGTTCCTTAATTATTGTATTTTGAACAATGTGTATACATTAAGCTGAATTGATTCTATAATTAAATGGTAAATGCAGAAATTGTTTCAATTAGAAGACTCTATCCATATTGGCGTCTGGCACCTCAAAAATTAATTTAGTTAAATTTTCCCTTATAACTTAGTTTATCTTTAACTTTTTTTAGAACAACTATATTAAATAGACTTTCATGTCTAAAATCTAAAAATTCTAGCAGACCATTTTAAACATATGTTATTTACTAATATGTTATGTGTACAAACAAGTTTTGGCAAAGACTCGATAGGTGTTACTTTGGGTGGATCTGGCCATAGAACAAATTTTTTGAATTTCAGAGACAAAGTGCCTTGTGTGGGTTGGAACCACGTTTTAATTTGTTGCAGTACCAATGACAATCCATGTCATTTTTAAAATTGAGAATTCAAGTATTAATCTTAACCATTCAATATCCAGAATTCTCTAATATTCTTATTTATATGTTTACTTTAAAATTTTCCTGTTGTAATAAAAAGGAAATGTTGTGGGATCCGAACCAATAATGTAAAGCTTTTCATAGATACCAAGTCATTTTAGAACTGTCAGTGTGTTGAAACTGGTGTATCTTTGTGTTATATAAATAGCTGTTTAACTGCCAAGTCTAAATCTGTGTTAAGATATGTGTCATACACAAAATGCGTATCAATATGGTGAAAAATCTAGTCTATGAGTTCCTGATAGTGTTAAAATTAGTGTACAATTATTTTAAGAAAAATACTGATGCTGGTATTTCAATAAAGTGTCTCAGGTTGTTTGTTAAGAAATATGTTTTGATGGTAAGTTCAGTTTATGCATTTGTATAAAAACCTTAATACTTAAATAAACATTGTTTTAAAGAGGCATCTTGATGTGTCATATTGAATGAATAGTTCATACTTCAAATTGTCCAAAAGTTGATCTACTACCCAATTCCCCTATAAAAATGGTATAGATCTTATAATGTTTCAAGAAGGTCTTTGAAATAAATTTGATCTAATATCATGATCCTTAATGGAGTAAAGTAAATATATTACAGTATAGGGCCCATGAATTAATCAATTTCTTCCAAAATGTTTGATAGTGAAGAATTAAAATCTGATCAGTAAATAAACAAATTTTACACTGTGTTCTGAAACTAAAAATATGATTTTTGTATAAAATCGCATTAATGGTTCATTAAAGTACCATTTGTGTGTAGTCAAAATGAACATGTTCATAGTCACCTAAGTCCTTATCATATATAATCCTGTGTCAGAATTCCTTTTTTATAGAAGCTTGGTCAAAATCAGTCCTAAATAAAATCAATATGTATGTACATATTTTCCCTATTCAATAATAAAGTTCTTAATTTCCTATTGTGGTAAAATCAGACTATGTTTAACAAATTAATAGCCTTTAAAACACTAAGCTCTCAAATTATTCTTCATTTTGACTGTTAAAGTAAACTACATATGTTAGCTATGTAATATAGCTAATTTCCAAGACATGAATTTGATACTTTCTTATTTTATTTGTAAGTTAATCAAAAATTTGAGCCTCGATGCCATCCAAAGTTTCATAGTTGCAATGGTATATCTTGTCGTGCATCTAAATATTCCATTTCATTTGCGAATATTACCAACTTTATAGTCCCTAGAGTTTGACTCAAATATCCTCCCTCAACATGGCCAGATAGTGTCAGAACTAACTGTCCTATCAACTAAATCAAGAGTTCATCTTTGAAAAATACAAGCCCTGTTTGTTAAGTAAAAAACCACATGTTCCATAATAAGTAAGTCCAATTTTGAAAAGAACCGGGTCAAATACATAAACATAGCCACTGTGTCTATACAAACATATTTGTTAGATAAAACCCTAGAGTTTATACATCAAAAGCATTGTGTGATAGTACAAAATTCAGTCAGTAAACCATATCTGAATTGAAATAAGGCATAGTGATCGTGGCCCAAAAGCCTCAAAGATAACACAAACAGTCTATACTTAAAAATAGTTCAAAAAACGTACTAGAAGGAAAAACTATTGTTGTAAATTTAGTAGCCAACTGCTGTAAGATGAAAATCAAAATAAATTAACATCATGTAGTGCAAAAATAGTTTAAGAAGCATAGAGCACCTTTTAATCTAGACTTGAGTGTAACCCTTGGTTTCAGGTTGGGCATCTGAGAAGCTATTTCCTACCACTTGCAACAGGTCCTTTGAAGTGAATAGCCTTCTGACTATTACGGGCCCTAGTCCATTAGTGGTTTTAAATCTCTCAGATTTCGGGATTCACCACTTGTTGTTGAGGTATATAGGCTGTACTCAGTAGATTTGGTCTCCAAGAGGGAATGTTCCAATTGTTTACATGCTTTCTTAGACATGCTTTGAACCATGCACAGTACAGTTAGCTTTCTGGTGATGTCAATGTTTGGGAGAATCTCTGTTTAGACCAGTTTGCGTCTCCAGTATCAGAGTCACCAGCTCTTCAATGGTGCATTGCACTGTATGGGTCTGTAGAAGGTAAGGACCTTAATCCCAGCTGATGGGAGCCCCAGGTACAGAGTCCTGAGGTTCAACACTTGAAATGGTACAGGAATGATCTAGATCTCTGTACCCTTTTTCAGATTTAGGGATTTTTCCTTTGAATGTTACTTTGAATGATTTACTTTTAATTAGTTTCATCCAGGCTGGGATATCTCAGTTTTAGCCTTATGGGTTCCAATGGGTCAAACTTTAAGCAGTTGAGCTTTTAACCCATTCATCAGCTCTTTGCCCTTCTGGGATTCCAGTTGGAGCCTGAGAAACCCACTCAGTGCCAATTAATAGCACACCCTTTTCTAGGGTTTCTGTTATGACAGGGACCTTGGAGAGCCTAGCCACTGGAGGTATGCCCATGTCTCCATTTTATGGGATCATTGGACTGTCAATCCTTTTCATGTCAGGGTAGCCAGTATTTATCATTGCTGATGTGGGTAATCTTAGACCAGGTAGGGGACTCCTTCCCTTGTTGTAGCGATTGTCCAACAATCATGTTCCATTCATATGCCCATACTGTGGGACTGGTGCAGGGCAGAGTTGCCGGTTCCATTTGTTCGGAAACCTTGCTATGGCCTGGGACCACTTTGTGGTTCCCAGGTCTTGTGGCTCGCTTTTTGGGACACTTTGGCTTCATGGACCCTTTTACCGAAATTAATGACTTACACAATCCCCTAGAATGGTAATAGGCCCTGGAGGTGGTGAGGGGGGGGGAGGAAATTTGCACTGAACCTGTCAGCCAAGATGTTGGCAATGTCAGAAGGGTCAGTGTATTTTGTTCCATTTTGTACTAGCTCAGAACAGACCTGAGGGTTGCCATTTAGGTTTTTGACGTAGCCATAGAAAGCCTTATGGTTATCCTTGGCATCCTTGGCAACTTTCTTTTCAAAATTAGCTTTAGTTGACTTGATGAGGGCCCTCAATTTCTTACTAATGCTGATCAGGGATGATTTTTCTACTTGAGATTTGGCCTTTTTTTTTGTATAAGTCTCCTCCTTTTATTGTAAGTTTGCTTATGGCCGGGGTCCACCAGACTGGTTTCTTCTTGCTTGAGGAAGGAGTCTTGGTTTTATTTGGGATAGCATGGTCCATGCAATCCTGAAGATGCATATAGAGTGCCTTGGTGTAGGATTCCGCATCCTGGATATCATTATCCTTCTGCAAGGGAATAATGAAGCTTTCCACTTCGGATGCAAGTAGTTTGAAGTTTGCTTTGGAAAGGTTTTTGACTATGGTTTCTTTGATTGGGGGAGGTGGAGGAGTGAGGATGTCCAGGGTTATCAGTTTGTGGTCGGATCTGACCAAGGAAGGGGTGATAACATGAAATATAATGATGTATAATGAAGGGCAAAAAATAGCATAATCCACTAGGTCCTGCCATCTATGCATAACTGTAAGGATAAATCCAAATCATTGGTATATCCAACCAAAATACTAGAATCCCTGAAAACATCAAGTAAATAAGCCAAATGCTTACAGATCTGATGACAGAAACAGTGTCTGTAAAAAAAACAAAATATCTAACTAATCAAATGATAAAAAGGATGGAACCATATAATTGTCAGTAAACCACAAAAATATTCAAAAATACAGGATATTGAACAGAGTCTGTTGTTGCAAAAAATAGCAGCCTGTGGTCAATTAGGCCCTACACATGAGAATACCTTTTTTCTAAATAGTCAAATCACCCCAGTCTATAAAAAACACACTGTTGACCATACTTGTTCCTTCCGATATAAATTCCCGTTGTAGATATTGAACAAAGTTACCAACATGATCAGTAATGAGGACACAGATCGAAAAAGCGAATAATCCTATAAATCCAAAGATGTACATATATGCACACTCGCCTGTTCTAGATGAAATCACAAAAACAGGCTGCCTTCATTACATCGCTCATGCTGAGCTACTATTTAAATATACTAGCTCCAATAATAATGTAAAAAATATAAGAAATCATCGCCCTTGTCCTGATCTGGTGTAAAAGTCTTCCAAGAGTAGTGGGTCCAAAGAATGACACAACAGTTATGCACACAACCACCCAAAGGAAACGAAAATAGTTACCAAATATTCAGTAATGCTGTTTCCACTAAAAGAAACCAAAAGTCAAAGTGGGAATGTAACCAGAAAAGTTAGCATGTCCCAAAAAACACCACATAGAAGTCTAGGAATAAGTTCCAGATATAATGAAGCTGATATAATCCAAACCAGAATAGCCTCGGCCAGATGAAAATGAATGTTTCTTAGAGAGAAGATATGGGTGAAACGGCCCACACGTACTGCAAAACGCCATAAAATAGGGAAGGCATCAAAAGTTATTATTTATAGATGGAATCCAACTCCTTCAGCTTATGGAGAAAATAGTATTATATTCCAATTGAGGTCCCCAGGAAAGCGAATAAGACCACAAAAGTTACATCCGCAAATCAGTGGTTGCCACAGGCCAACCGCAGAGAAAAGCAGGAAAACTGAAACAACAGAAACCTCTGCGAGTATGGTAGCTGCACTGTCTCAATGAAAGTCAATGCAAATGTTAGATCAGCCCACAGAGCTGTCAGCCTCAGTACATTCTTCCATTTTGGTACCAATATCTTCGGTTCCTACTGAATATACTGAATTTTCATTCTTGGATAAATCTAGGACCAGGTACTCTCCATCTATAGATCCATTTGCTGGTCAGTTATCCAGCCCCTTTTTGGAGAGACCGAAATCCCCATCTACCCAGTCAATTTGTTCCACCAAGAGCCTGACAGAAATGGATGTGTTGAGGTCGGTGTATCAGTGTCTCATGGCCAGGGGACTGGCAGGTGTGTCCTAGGTACCAGCCCCTTTGGGGACCAGAACCCCTTCTTCTGTGACCCCCCCCAACTCTTCCTCCTTAAACCTCCTCTGAGGCCTTGGAGATTCTGGCTCCGAGTTTCCTGGCACTGATTGTTTCATTTCCGATTAGATCTGCATCTCCAGTATCGGTTTCTATCCTGAGTTCTTTGGCTCTGTCGGAGCTAAAAATCTCATGGGGTCATGGCTACTTTGTTATTTCTGAGGGGTGGGACCTGACTCTGATGTTTTCAGACCTGTCTCTGCACCCAGGGCTTTGGCACGCACTAGCTCTACCCCGGCTTCAGGGGCAGCTTCTTCGGAGCAGCGAGTGACCGCGGTTCTGAGGCAGTCTTTCTCGGTTCTGGGATTACTTCCCTCTTCGGAGGGGCCTTCCTTCCAGGCCATGGAGAGGGCCCTGTCCTCTGTGGGCATCCAGTTGACTCATTCCCTGTTGGAGCAGTTTCCAAATCCTTCCTCTTGTCCAGAGCTTCCTCCAATCTCAACACTTGGACAGCGAGCGCCAAAGCCTCAGGAGACACCTGTTTGGGTATTCTCTTCTGATACCTCCCCAGATCATCCCATTGAGGAGGTCTCTCAGAAGAGGAAGTGTAAGAGAGGAAACACTTAGATTCCCCAGAGGAATCCGTTACAGAGAACACTGATTTTGATGAAGGGGAGGGTTCCCCATGGTTGCCCCTGGAAGATGTATCCTTTGAAAACATCCTTGAAATCCTTAAACAGAGGGGTGGCTGGATGACTCAGAAGCCCTCTTTGGAGGAATCAATGTACCTGCAGGCCTATTTCTTGGGTTACTCTGCCTGCTGACAAACTCATTAAGTTGATCTCACAGCAGGTGTGGAATGCTCCTAACAGCATAAAACCTATCCCCAAGAGACCAGACAAAATATTAACTGCACCAGAGGACCATCAGTTTTGGGCAAAAGGATTACCAGTAGATGCTGTGGTGGTACCAGGCCATAAAAAATGAACTGGCAGGGGAAAGTTCCACTATGCATCCTCCCCATAGAGAGTCTCAGGTGATGGATATGTTTGGAAAGCGGGTTTATGCTTCCATCAATCTTTGCTTTGCAGTCTTTGAATTTTGTGGCACACTTCACCAAACTCCAGAGGGATCTGATTAAGGAGTTATCAGATACCCTGGCAGGAGCCATATCTGACAAAGTCCAAGAGAAGGTTGCTTCTCATTTGGCCACCCTAGAGTCCATTTCCAATTTGTCCATGAGGTTCATAGCACATGCAGCCAAATAGAAGACTAGAGCAGCAGGATCTGGCATAGACATAACGCGACACACTTGGAAGCTCTTGTGCAAATTTGCAGAGCCATTCAGTTCTTCATTTGTCAATGTTCCCTTTGACCATCAGGACAAGACGGTTCAAGGCACTTGGTCCCATATGGAGGCCAGCTTGCATATCAGTGTTCAAGAGCTGAGGGCAGTCCTTTTAGTGTTGCAGGTCTTTCAAACTACGCTCCCTCTAGGAATGATTGTGATTCAAACAGGCAATATGTCAGTAGTTTGGTACATCAATAAACAGGGAGGAACCAAGTCATGCCCCCTTTGTCAAAAAGCACTCAGAATCTGACAGTGCATGATCTCTTCCAACCTCTTTCTGATAGCAATGCATATTCCGGGGAGATCCAATGTGATAGCAGACAAACTGAGCAAATGCATTCTTCTACCTCACGAGTGGTCTGTCAATTCCAGAGTGGTGAAAAAGATCTTTAGTCACTGGGGCCAGCCTTGCTGCAGCCTTTTTGCATCACCCCTGAACACCAAGTGCAGCAGCTACTTTGCCCTCATCCCCTCCTCAGGGGGGGTTCCCCAAGAGATACTCTCCTGCACGATTGACCCTCTGGACTCCTGTACACCTTTCCTCTTTTCCCATTAATTCCTCAATTTCTAAAGAAAGCAATCAGGTTGAAGAGCAAAGTAATCCTCATTGCTCCCTTCTGGCTTTGACAGATTTGGTCCCCTTTCTCTGGCCTTATCTGATTCAATGACCATGGACTCTGAACCCAGATCAAGATCTCCTATCCCATCCATAGGTTCATAGGATGATACTAGGCTATTGGCCCGAAGGCCCTTCTAAGCCTAGACAAGAATTTTGCAAATGTTCCCTTAAAGTCAGCACCTGTTTCTCCTGTCCAGCAGGGACACAGGTGGGATCCCAGGGGTGTATTTTCTGTTTACCATCCAGTAGTCCAGGTTCCTCTTAAAGAGGGCTAGAGAATTACTCTGCTTGACATGGAGAGGGAGTCTATCCAGCAGATGGGGGAGTCTTTGGGACACAAATCTATCCCACCAAGTTCTATTAATGTCACAGACCAGGTTAAGGCCTTGCGGATACAGCAACTCCATCAACGCTGGGTCTGAGATGGCCTTGTATGCCAGAGACAGGTCCCCTCTGAGCAGTCTGTATGAGACTGAGTAGAGGGAGAGAGACTTTAGCCTATCTGTATAGGATAGGTGTTTTGAGACCCTGGATTTTTCTGGTCAGGAACCTCTGTGGTCTCTCCAGTTGTTGCATGTGCTTGGCAAGGTACATGCCAAAGGGGACATTGTACTCGATAATGGGTCTGATAAGGGAGGAGTACAGGGATGTTATGACTTCCTTGTTTCTGGATGAAAAACCCTTATTTATGAGGTGGTCCCTGTAGAAAGCCTTCCGTACAACTGAGATGACATGCTGGTCAAAAGTCAGGTTGCTATCAGCCTGAGTCCCCCAGTCTCTCACGACTGAGTGCGTGCTTAGTAAGTTGTTATTAAAGTGATAATTAGTCGGGATGCCATTTTCCCCAAAGGGGATAATGATGCATTTCTTGGCATTCAGTTTGAGGCCATGCTTTTGGTACCAGTCGTTAGTTTGGGTAAGGCCCTCTTGGAGGATGTTCTAGAGGAATTAGTTCACCAAAACCTTCAAAACCTCAAGCTCACGGCTTGGCTTACCAATTCCATTGATCGCCAGGCATAATAAACTTTTTTCCCCACTTTGTAGGATTCTTCTGGCCTCTCACAAGCCTTCCACTAGAAAACTCTACAGTAGTAAATGAAAAAGGTTTTCCTTCTGGGCTCATGAAAATAAAATTGATCCTTTCTCTGCTCCTATTGAAAAAGTTTTGAAATTCTTAGCTTTACTGTTTGAAGAAGGAGCCTCTTCCTCTACCATTAGGGTCAGCTAGCAGCTATCTCAAATTTTCCTAATGGGTTTAAGGAATGTTCATTAATTTTTCATAGCCTTTGCAAAGCATTTTTAAAAGGGACCGTAATGTTAAAACCGACATATAGGCATTTGTGTACACCTTGGGATTTAAACTTAGTATTACAAACAATAGTTAATTCCCCTTTTGAGCCTGTTGCTGACTGTGGCTTGAAATTCTTGTCTTGGAAACTATTCTTTTTGTAGCTATAACTTCTGCCAGACGGATTTCTGAAATTCAAGCTTTATCTTGTAAACTATCTTATTTGATATTTCATAAAGACAGGGTTCCTTTGACGACTACCTCTTTCTTTTTGCCAAAAGTGGTTTCAGAAAAAAATATCAGTCAGGCAATCAATCAATCAGTATTTTTCCCAATTATTCAAACAAGGGAGAGTACTATTTGCACTTACTAGACGTTCATAGACAACTGAGATTCTATCTTCATAAAACAAAAGACAAGGAAGTCAGATCATTTGTTTGTTTCCTTTGCATGTATTAATATAGGCAAGCCAGTTCCCAAAGTCACTTTATCTAGATGACTAAAAGATTGTATTTCCTTTGTATACAAGAAGATGAGAGTTGAGTTACTTGGGCCTGTTAAGGCACACTCTACCAGAGCAGTCGCTACTTCAGCAGTGCTCCAGTCTCATGCTCCCATGGATGAGATTTGTGCAGCAGCAGCAGTAGCATGGGCTGCCCCTCATACCTTTATTACTCATTACAAATTGGTTTTGGTCTCCAGGGGAAGAGCATCCTTTGGTTCTATGGTGCTCAGGAATAGCCTTCCATGAGTCCTACCAAGATCTAAGGTAGTTGGGAGTCTGTCCCACTGGTCAAGGAATAAGTGAAGATTGACAACATCAGACAAAGGAGTCATGTACCTACTATGTTTCATTTGTGTTCATCTTCATTTATCCTTGACTCCCACCCTCCATCTCCCTTCCTTTCAGACCTCTTGGTGGAATGATTTATAGTCCTAGGATTTGATCTTTTGCCCATGACCCCAGATATGGTCTCCATGAAGGTATTATTAGTAAGATAATTTCTGTCTTTTCTATATGCAAAATGTTGATCTAAGGTAATTGGGAAAGGAGCATTCTGGGTATGACATAAGTTTGAGAGATTTTGGTCCTCCTGGGATGTAGTAATAGCCAAGTTGGTTCCGAACCGAACCCGCAGATTAAGGATAAATGAAAATGGACAACACAGATGGAAAGTTATGGTAGTTACATAACTTCTTTTTCCATCCTAGATATGGCCCTGCAGGAAGCCAGCTAGTAGCTCTGCATGGCTGCTGCTGCTTTTTCCTATATTCATTTGAAGCATCTTTTCCAAGATGTTGCCATTTATTTTCTAATCCAAGGAGTAAACAGTGGTACTTCTGCAATCTTCATTAAGCATGAATACAACTAGGGCATTGTCTTATAGCCAGTTTGGCTTAGTCAAAGGAAGGTCATGCTTACTGAATCTTGTGGACTTCTTTGAAAGGGTCACTAAGGCAAAGAATGAGAGGAAAATGGTGCATACTGCTTACTTAGATCAGGCTAAAGAATTTGAAACAATATCCCATTTAAGCGTTGTCAACAAATTTATGGAACTATGTATAAACCCCTTTATAACATGCTAGATAGCTTGCTGGCTCACTGATAGGACCCAGGAGGTTAGAATCAGTGACTACCTCCACAAAATGTCTGGTCACAAGTGGAGTCCCCTAGGGCTCTGTGCTAAGCCCACTCCTCTTTGGCATCAACTTCTCAGATGTCAAAGGCAATGTCAAAGGCCTCTGGCTAGCCATATTCACACATGATTGCAAACTGGGGGCAAACTTTGAATCACCATAAGACAAGAACACCCTTCAGGAAGTTCTAACTCAGACAAACACTTGCTGCCAAACCATGGGTTAAAACTCGATACCAAGAAATGTATTAGAATACCTTTAGGGAGGTCTGCCACAGCAGGTAACTATGTCATCAATAAAATACTCCTAAAAGTTGATTCACTAGTCAAGGATCTGGGAACTTATGTAGATAGTAACCTACCCTTCGACCAACATGTGTCCAAGATAGTAAGAAAGTCCTTCTTTGTTGCTCAACTTATAAGCAAGGGCATGGCATGTAGGTCCACATAGGTCATCATACCAATGTACTCAGCCCTCATCAGGCCTATTATATAGTATAATGTCCCTCTTCGATTTGTTTCTGACCAGACATATGCAGCAAATGGAATCTCCACAAAAGTTCCATGCAGAAAGAATACAGGGACACAATGTCCTATGTTGATCATCTCAAAGCCCTGTCTCTTTACTCTGTATCACACAGACTTCTGAGAGGTGATCTTTGCCTGCCATACAAGGCATCCCTGGACCCTGTTTTGATAAATTATCTGTACATCTGCCAAACAAACAGCATCGGAACTATTAGATTAAAATACCTAAATTTTACTTGTGACATAAATAGGGCATGTTGGAGAGCCAGATGTTTTTTCAGAGAATTCTCATTCTCTGGTACAGGCTTCCATCTATGTGTAGAAGAGTTCCTTCCTATCCCTATTTAAGCGCAACTTGGAGCAATGGATGGGTAATCAGAAATTCACCCCCTGGTCTGGCCCTTATGTCTCTGATGGACAAAGGTAGTCAATAAATCACACCATATATAAATTAAATTTGTTGGTCCCATTTGAGTTGCACAGCTAGACTTGTAAGGGTCCTAGTGCTCATTAGCACAGAATACACCTATGCACCTATGAGAAGTATTTAACTTAAGCTGCTTCCTCAAGTGATAATCTAGAGTGCTGTTTATTCTCAGTCACTCCCGTCTTCTGCTTATGTAGAGTAGTATGTAATTTGGTATCTGGCTTTTCAAGATAATAGTACAACATCAAATTTGCTGCTGTTCTGATAAATTTAACAGGATTAGTGATGAATTTTGCATTGTTTGACATCCCTACGTTGGGCCAGTAATCAAGGAGCCTCAGTCCTCATGACTGATACTAGAGAGGGACGTTTAATTGGGATACAAATGGATACACTCAATATTTCCAGATACAGACCACTCTGCGTCAAACACAATTTTCCTTAAGAGAACACAGGGAACACAGTCAGCCCAGGGTCTGGATTTCTCTATCTGCAGGTCCCATTCCTGACTGGCACAGTTTCAGAGTTAAGTCTTCAGTTGAGTGCCCAAGCCAAGTCCTCCACCACTCTCTCTCTCTGTGAAACTAGTTCTTCGTGTCCCTCCTCCAAGTAGCTGACACACACACACACACAGCTTGAGATTTGATTTACGCACATGCATGCGTGGACACACACACACACACACACACACACACACACACACACACACACACACACACACACCTACACCTGGTAAAGGCTGGCACAGGTTTACTAGCTGTGCCCCCTTCTGCCCAGACTATGAGGTAGTTATCACTGCCACCAGGTACTACAAAGCCAGCTATCTAAGGCTCTCACAAGGGTTCCCAATTATACTGAGTGAAATCAATATTAATACAAATGGTAGCTTGACCAGCAGCAATGCTTTCAGGAGTGGCCAGAGTTATCACCAAATACATATATGAAATACAGTACTCACAAAGCTTAAATATTTTCTAAAAAAGGACCAGCAACAATGAAAAGTTTAAATACATATAATAATAAATAATAAAAGAACATGAAACTACTAAATATCTATTTACAGTAATCACCAGTGTTTCAGTCATAGGAAGTATTAAAAATAACACCAATGGTAAGTTTTGCACCCTTATAGAAAAACAGTACTTCTAATCTCACTATATTTTGCTGACTAATCTAAAAGAATTACGGATACCTAGTTAAGTTACTTACTACTGTAAGGCAAGATGATGTGGGCGAGTGGTCCTTGTTGTCAGATCCAAGGCAGAATGCTGAGAGCAAACTCCTACTAATGTCTAAATATTATTTTTGGATTACAGAATGACATCACACACCTCTGGTCATCTGACTCTGTTTTCCATGCCATCACCAATACTAGAAGCTGACAGGATTTTAGCACCTTTATGTTACCATGCACATAGACAAAGCTTTGTTCAGATCTCCTGGAAATCATAAAACTATTTCAGTCTTCCTACAGGAGCCACTAGCTATTCTTTAGCACAGACAATTGTATCTCTGGCTCCATTAAAAACTGTGGGATAACATCTTTATGGCTTAACCCATAAAGTAATTTAGTTTCAGATATATTTTGCAAACTCAGGTGGATTAAGATTAACCTGTTCACTTCCAGTATGTTACAACCCATACATTTAAATCAGTTACAATAATGGTATGTATATTTACTTTCCTTCCAGCAGGGCACACTGTTGATATATTTTAACTCAAGCAAACCTCACAAATATATTTTCAGCACAAGCATCTGTACAAATCAGTGTGATATACAAATGGCATGTAATTATTTACAAAATTCCAGCTAGCAGTGCTGGCTTATGTTATAAATCCACTGCCCTATTTCTCCTGGTGTGGCTGGCAGTACCTCCTATCTTCACACCTCTTCCCCCTTTGAAGAATCAAGCTAGTTTTTCAAGTGCCCCTTAAGAAACTTTGCTTGAGATGAATGAGCCTGTCTTGGAATACATTACCCCATAATCTCTCTTGAGATTCCATCTCCCTAGGCATTGCTGACCCCACTACAGTGCTGCACTGTCATATCATATGCCTGCAACCCTAGGCTCCACCATAGTAACTTGGGATTTTGCTGGCTTGCTCTCTGTAGCCACAGATCCTCCTCAGACTCCTCCTGCCTCCAACTGCAGATACTCAGCACCAGGCCCTCCCTATCATGGTAAGGGTTCATCATGTTAACATGGTAAAATTTGTGCCCCTCCCTCCTGCCTAGCAATTCACTATCTAGTTAACATCATTGACCTTCCTTATCACTTACAAGGGCCCATACTAGGCTGCCTGCAGCTTATTGTGTCTGATAGGAGTGAGAACCATCACTTGCTGCCCCACAGCATACCATCTGGTTCAATCATACCAGATCTTTTTCTGTTGTTGGGCTCCTACCAGGTTCTCCTGGGCCAAGCCCATGAGCGCCTTGAGCTTTGTCATGAGGTTTACAACATATGCCACAACAGACACTTTGTGGGATTCACCCTCACCGTTCCACTCATCACAAATCAAATCTAAAGGTCCTCTCACTATATGCCCATACAACAACTCAAAAGGTGAAGAACCTGTGGATTCCTGGGGTACCTGTCTGTAAGCCAACAGCAGATGGGGAAAATATCTGTCCCTTTCTCTCTTAAACTGGTCGGCAAATGCCTGTAGCATAGTCTTTAGCGTAGAGTTTAACCTCTCCACAAGACCATTAATCTGGGGATGGTAGGGGGTGGTCTTTAGATGCTTCACCCCACAGTGCTTCCACAAACAAGCCAGCAGGTCTGACATGAAATTGGCACCTTTGTCAGTCAGTATTTCTCTCGGGGAAACCTAACATGCTGAAAATCTCTAACAAAGCATTTGCCACCTTCTCAATGGAGGACAGAGCCCCTGCCTCATTTTATCTAATAGCATAATATAGTACCACCAGGATATACCTCCATGTGGAGCTTGGGGTACTCAGAGGCCCCACAATATCCATAGCTACCCTCTGAAATGGCTCCTCAGTCACAAGCAAAGGCATCAAAGGAGATTTGATCTTGTCTCCTGCCTTGCCTACTTTTTGGCATTGCTCACAGGTCTTGCAGTACCTGTTGCATCTCTTCCAATCCCACACCAATAAAAGTTATGCATAATACCTCTCTTGGTACACACTATGCCTATATGACCTGCAAAAGGAATGTCATGGGCTATGGCTAGAAGTGCCAGATGGTAGGCTCTAGGCATTACGAGTTGCTGTATTACTTCACCCTCTAGCCTTCCCTCGGGGGTCCACTCTCTATACAGTAACCCTTTGTTCCAGTATACAGAGTCCCCTTGTCCTTGGAATCAGGAGCCTCTCTAACTACTTCCCTTAAGCCTCTTAATGCAGAGTCTGAGAGCTGAGCCTGTCTCTGCTCTACTTTTGTGACTCTTCCCAACTCCCCTTGCACAGGAAGTCTGATATCCTCTGACAGCGGTACCTCACTGTCAGCCTGAGTACTGCCACTTAGCACTGCCCTTGCAATCATTCAGCCCAAGGGAACATCAGTACCTACAAGCAGCTGTGGCTCACCTTCAGGCTCACTACTACAGGGTAGCTCCCTCCCTGAAGTAGCCACACCACCAGCCCTGGCTTCAGGTGTGGTGTCTGTCTGGGTTTCCCCTAGGCTACCAGACCCACATGCCTGTTTCCAAACCTGACTGTGTGTATCTGCATGCACACAAGGTACTGCATTATCGAAATCACACCCTATCAAGACATCTGCAGGGATATCCTCAAACATACCTTCTTGCTTGCTTCCTTTTCCACCCGCCCAGTCAAGGTGAACCCTGGCCAAAGGCATTTGGAATGGGGTCCCTCCTAAAGCTCTGACTGGAGTGGACTGCCCAAGCAAGTACTGTTCCTCTTTAACCTCAGGATTCACAGTGGTTATTTCAGAGGCTGTCTCTCCTTAGCAGTGGCCTGTTTTCCACCCACTAAGATAGGATATAACCTCTTGTGATAGTTTGGTACCCCTGTTGTCTCCAGACAATTTACCACTGGCATACTGTTATTCCCACTTGCTGGCTCCCCCATTTGTTGTTCTCCACCTTGCCTCTGTGGACATCTATATGCTACATGGCTCCACTGATTACATTTAAAACATTTAACCCTTGCACCTGGCCATGTACCTGAACTAGTGGCTTCCCCTGTTACTGGTGGACTGTGTTGGGGTGGTTTAGGCTGCCCACCATGGGTTCCCTTATATCAAAGTGCAGCACTGGGTATCTGTTTCCTGTGCAGTGATCCCCTGCTTGCTAAGTAGAGATCCCCCTTTTTCCCCAGCTCATCTACAGAGTTGCACTCTGTCTGCCAACCAGATTCTCATGTCCTCAGGCTAAGTGCACAGGGCTTGTTCTCTCACCAAAAGGTCTGCCAGACCTTCAAAAGTGGTGACCTGACACCCACTCACCCACCTATGCAAATAAGTGCTTAACTCATCAGTATAATTACACACACTTTCATCTGCCTTGGGTCTCTGCTCATGAAACTTTTTTCTGTAAGCTTCAGGTGTTAACTTAAAGCATTCAAGTAAACCTTTCTTGACTTTTTCATAGTTTAAACAATCAATATCAAACAATTTAGAAATGGCAGTTGCAGCTTTATCATACCCAGAGCCCTTGGTCAACATTATACTCTTTACATACCCTTTCAAATATATGAGTAAACTATCAAAATGATCACCCTCTGTAAATTGTGGAAGAAATTTACCAACCTTTATTGCTTCTGGGGTTCAGTTATTCCCTTCCTCATTACATCCATGACCCTGGCGAAGAATCAACATCTCCCTCTCATGTTGATGCTGCTTCTCATTTTCTTCAGCCTCCAAACACTGGTGTCTCTCTGCTGATTCTAATTCCATCTATTTTGCCTGTCTCAGTCTCTCTGCTGAGTCTAATTCCATATGTTTGGCCTCCAGTTCAAGTTTCCTCCGAGGAAAAGGTGAACTGTCTTGTTTTTGAGTGCTATAGATTCCCATCACCAGACCGGTTGTCCTCCTGGTTGCTTGTCTGAGCTGCGACTAAGGATGAAATCATTTCCTCTTTAGCCAGGTTAGCATACACCAGTCATTTGGCTTCATACACCTTGGCCAACTGGTTCTTTGTCAGCTTGACATAATCCTCTGCTGACATTTTTGCTTGATCTCCCTGACTAAACTAAACTAAATAAATGAATGAATGAATAAAACTGTTGTGATATGTAACTCTGAATGTCTACCTTGTGGGTGCTTAGATAATGCACACCTTTAGTGAAAACTACTTCCAGGCTACAGAAAGTTAATATCCACACTACTGCTCACCGATATGTGATGTCCCCATGCTAGGCCAGTAACTAAGGAGCCTCAGTTCTCACCACTGACACTGGAGAGGGACGTTCACGTGGGATACACATGGATACACTCAGTATTTCCAGATGCAGACCTCTTTGCATCAAGCACAGTTTCCCTTAAGAGAACACAAACAGCCTGAGGTCTGGATTTCTCTGTCTGTCTGTCTCCCTCCAAGTTCCCAGTAAGACTTCCCACTGACACAGCTTCAGAGTTAAGTCCTCAGCCGAGTCTCCAAGCCATGTCCTCCACCACTTTCTCTGTGAAACCAGTGCTTTGTGTCCTTGCTCCATGTAGCTGACACACACACTTTGAGATTTGATTTGCACACACACACACACACACACACACACACCTGGGAAAGGCTGGCACAGGTTACTAGCTTTGCCTCTTCCTTCTGCCCAGACTATAAGGTAGTTATCACTGCCATCAGACACTACAAAGCCAGCTACCTAAGGCTCTTACAAGGGTACCCAGGTATACTAAGTGAAAATCAATATTAATGCAAATGGTGGTTTGACCAACAGCAAGGCTTTCAGAAGTGGCCAGTTATCACCAAATAAATATAAGGAAATACTCTCAAAGCTTAAATATTTTCTAAAAAAGATGAGCCAAAATGAAAAGATTAAATATATTTTATAATAAATAATAGAAAAATAAGAAACTTCTAAATATCTGTATACAGAAAACACCAGAGTTTCAGCCACAGGGAGTATTAAAAATAACACCGATGGAAAGTTTCACACAATTATAGAAAAAAGTGCTTTTAATCTCACTATATTTTCTTGACAAATCTAAAAGAATTACTATTCCCTAGTTAAGTTACTTACTACCGCAAGGCAAGATGATGTGGGTGAGTAGTTCTATTTGTCAGATCAATGGCAGAATGCAGAATGCTGAGGGCAAATTCCTACTAATATCTACATATTATTTTTGGCTTACAGATTGACATCCTACACATCTTGTCATCTGACTATGTTTCCCATGCTATCACTAACACTAGAAGCTGACAGGATTTTAGCACCTCTGTGTTACCATACACACAGACACAGCTTCTCTGATCTCATGGAAATAATAAAATCATAAAACCATTTCACTGTTCCTGCAGTAGCTACCAACTATTCTAGCACAGACGTTGTGTCTCTGGCTCCATTCAAAACTGTGGGATAACATCTTTATGGTTTAACCCATAAAGTAATTTAATTTCAGATATAATTTGTAAAAGGTGGATTAAGATTAACCTCTTCACTTCCAGTATATGCTGTTACAACCTATACATTTAATTCAGTTACAATAATGCATGCACATTTCTTTTCCTTCCAGCAGGGCACACTGTTGATACATTTTAACACAAGCAAACCTCATAAATACATTTTTAGCACAAGCATCTGTACAAATCAGTTTGATATACAAATGACATATATTTATTTACAAAATTCCAGCTAGCTGTGCTGGCTTATGTCACAAATCCACTGCCCTATTTTTCCTGACATGGCTGGCAGTACCTCCTATCGTCACACATTGTTTAGCATGTTTTTTTAAACAATTAATTTATGACTCTGCATATATAGTTGAAAGATACATTTCTGAGTATCATGAACTGCTCTTGTCAAAGGCTATCTTAAAATCGGTTTACCTTTAAATAATCGTCAATCACACTTTGTCGAACGGCCACTTTATTGACGCGGTTTGCGCAAACCAAAACCGCGAAAAATTTTAAACATCGAAAAACATTCGACATTTCCACCCGCACAACACCTCCACATCAATGCTACCATGGGTCAAGAAGGGTCGAGGTTTTGCCGTACGCATATCCAAGATTCGACGTTGGAGACGTTCGCATTTCGTCATTCGTGGTAGTCGTGCCACCCATATTGGGATTGACAATATAAAAGTAAACCCTACAAATCTCACCCTAAATGCAAGCAGACAAAAAATTCAGTAGTGCCCTCATAAGAAAAGGAATTTGTGTAAAGAAGTTTCAGAAGACTGAATGTGCAAAGTTAATTAATAATTTAGTTCATGTTTTGACCTGTGCCTCTCTTGGTAGTTTGCTTTTTTGTTGTTTGTTTCTTTGTTTAGTTATTTATTTACTGTTTGGTAACAAGGCAGGTGAACTGGTTTAGAGACCATTTTCATCCGCAACCTGGGCTCAGTGGCATTAAACAGTGTAAGTAAATGTACGTTATACACACCAAATATGATAGTGTTAGCTTTTCATAGTTGCAAAACTTTAGAAAGTTGATTGTTATTTGTATACAGTTTTTATAAAGTAGAATGTTATACAATTATTATTTATTTCTAATAAAATAGGCTTTCATTGAGTTTTATCTGTTTACATGGGTTGTGATATAGCTTGGGCTACATAATTTGCCTCTTAAAGGTTTAAAATTGAATTTCCTTGAAAAGAAAAAAACTCAAATGGAAGTGAGTACAAACAGATTACAAAGATAGGCATAGAGATTAAAAAGAGAACACAGGAGTAATGGAAAAGGAATACAGCTGAGAGTCTGTAAGTTTGTTTGTGTCTTTCGGCTTTTCCCGGTTAGGGGTTGCCACAGCGGAACTCCGGTCTGCTAATGATTGGCAGTAGATTTTTACGTGCTGGCTTGCTGGGCCTAATGCACAACCTTCGACGAAGGAGCGCCCATTCACGCATGTCGCCACACAGAAGACGCTCTAACTGAAAATTGAATGGGCAACATCTAACTGTGAGGCAACAACGCTACCGCAGCAGCTGAGAGTCTGTAATTATTTTCAGAAATGTAAGCCTTTTAAAG
This sequence comes from Protopterus annectens, assembly GCF_019279795.1. NCBI lineage: Eukaryota > Metazoa > Chordata > Ceratodontiformes > Protopteridae > Protopterus > Protopterus annectens. Next base: position 1,700,792,476 of record NC_056739.1, on the reverse strand, counting down.
AGTTTATCCATTATCTCCAAAGCATTTACAAGCAACTTCCTTGAAGAGGTGCTCAGAAAGGGACTTCTTAAACATGGTAAGAGTATCTTGATGCCATGTTTCAGCTGGTAGTTTGTTCCAGAGAGCTGCTCCTATTTGTGAGAAAGCCCTTTCATCAATGACTCTTAAATGGCGGACGGTTGAGCATCTCCCCAAGAATTCTTTAGGGAGTAGAACTATTTTCTGATTGGAAGTTTTCTTTTTTTTTTGGGGGGCAGTAGCCATCAGTTGGACATATATATAGTAAGGTACATAGAAGATAAGTGGACCTTTCAGTAATGGATAGCCTATTTATGTTATAGGTTGCAGTGGTATACATTGGTGTCAACAAGTTAGGCAAATCTGGTGTTTTTTATTCTCAATGACTTGCAATTTTTAACTGTTATAAGCAGAGTGTAATGAAAATACAGGAAGACAATATTCAAGTTTGGAGAGAAGGGCATGCTTGGCCATTGCTTTGCTGGCAGTAGGAGATATCCTATTGCAGACTTTTAATAGTGAAAGAACTTTATTAATGATATTGTCAGTATAGGCTGTAAAGCTTAATGTAATGTCAAAAGTTAGGCCTAAGTATCTGTACTTGGTTACAGATAGAACAAACTGGTTGTTATTATCTGAGATAGTAAGGACAAGAAGTCAAGAAGCTTTGTGAAGGTAGGAAGAAAGCAAAACGTTTTCTTTCTTTTTTGTTTGTTTGTTTTTTTGTAGTTAATCAGGAGCCTTTGTTCAGACCATTGACAATGAAAAAGTGTTGATTTGTGGTCTTTCATCTGCTATTCTATTCCTGTCATTTCCCTGCATTTTAATTGCCTGTCTTTTCTGAAATCAGTGTTCCTATTTCTGCCTTCTTTGTCTTTTCTGCTCTGATTTCAAACACCTGTGTGGCCCTGACTACTGTTTCTGTCAGTGTAATGTTTTGTTAGTTTTTATCCCTGCATAGCTCTCTCTTTCCATTCAGACGAACATGTTGCCAAGTCTCTTCAGATCATTTTACTAACCATCTGTCTGTTTTCATTGATCATGTCTCCCTTGTTCCTCTTCTTGCCCGTACAACCTTCCTTGACTACCTCTGCTTATGTTTTCTGCTACCTGCACCTAGGGAGTTGAGAGAGAGAGAGAGAGCTGTCTGGAGTTCTTTTAGAAACTAGGCCATTCAAACACACACAAGCCCCCCCCATGCCCAAACACCACACCACCCATTCACTTTAATAGCACCCTTTACTAGCACCCTTCAGCACAAGTCTTTAATATCACATACAGTTACCAATAAGAAAAAATGCACAGAGTCAAAAAGTAAAAAAAAAAAAAATATTTAGCAATACTTCATTCAAAGGTTCACAACGTACACAACAACACGAGCATGGGAAAACACTAAAAAACTAAGCCAAAGTCTAATATCACAGAGTAGTACTAAATGGAAATACAATTATTTAAATATAAAAACACCAGTTCATTCAAGCAGTTAATAAGGGTTCACCACAACACAGAAAAAAAAAGCAACTGTTTAAAGAATCTTCACAGTTTGCTAGAAATAAATTGCTTACTTGAAGCTATATTTTTGGCATTTGATCTAGCAGCTCAAAGTAATACAGTTTCTACAGTCAAGCATCCTATACAAATCATATCAAATGAAGCCTTGGTTGGTAAGTGTATACTAGCAGAAAAACAGATAAGCAAAGGTAACAAGTGCTGATGACAAGAAAGATAAAGCTACATTTAAATCTCACTACAATGCGAGACTATACACCCTAGACATAGACCCTACTAGGAAGAAAGGAGCAGGTCAAGGTAAACATCACAGTGACAGACTAGAGAAAAGACACAGACACAGTCAAGCATCCTATACAAAATCATGTAGTCCAAGCATCCTATACAAATCATAGGTCAAAGCATCTATACAAAATCATGTGTGGTCATTATATCACTGTAACCAAAGTCAAAAACCAGATGAAATATTTAAAACATTGCAGTAAAAACAGCTTTGTGATACCCTAAAAAATGCAGATCAAGGTAAACATAGCAGTGAATTTAAAAATACTAGTAGTAGTGCTGGGCAATATTTCATCCCCTTGTCACACTAATCTTGCAGGCAGGGAACACACAGTCGAACAGTCCAGGTCCACAGCAGCACTCCACCTCTCAAGCAAGCAAAGCAAGGGGCAAGGCCAGGGCAAGGCAATCCTTCAGGGGGCCCAGGCAGGCAAGAAGCAGCAAGCAAGAAGCAGCAGCAGCTCCAGGTTCCCCAGTCCAGGCTCCTCAGGGCAGCAGCAGCCACCCAGCAACCAGCACCCCACTGAAGACCCACCACCACTGAAAGCAGACCGAAAAGAAAGACCATACCCAGACTTACCTACCTTGTAGTTGTACTAAAAGTAAAAGTATAGTAAAAGTATAGCCCTCTAACGCTTTTCGCTTTCTTGGATTTGACTTTGGGGATTTGACTTTGATTTGCTGCTTTGCTGCATGAGCTTGCTTGCAGCAAGCTTCTGCAGCAAGCAGCCAATCAACAGAGAGTCCAATTTTTTTTTGTCATTTTGTTTTTTGCTTGACGTCAGACAATTCATATCCGACTCCAAGCGGAGCCGGAGAACCGAGTGCCCTATTGATTTCTATTGATTTGAAAAAAAAACGGAGGGGTGGCAACGCTATTAGAAACTAGCCTTAAGCAGACAGTAAGGATCTCAAGCACAAAGGGAATTATGTTTGATCTAGTCCTAACTAGGTTTCTGCCTAGCTCTTCTCCCTACAGTTCTCATACATTACATGCCCACTGCCAAACTCTGCACCATCCTTCTACAGTTAATTTACCTGGCACATCATCTACCTCACTGCCAGTGCTAACTCTTTGACTTCTGTCTCCTGTTCCTTAATTTTTCTGCCAGTTCCACATCCATGCCCCTGAAGTCCCTTAATGAGGATGTTACCCTGTCCTAACAAAAATAACACACTTCTTCTCCTCTTCTTTCCTGCAGCTTCTGTTGTTCATTTTTAAGGTTTGTGTTGCTACTTCTCTGTTGTTTTCTATACTGGCCTACCTTGTCTTTGTACTGTTCATCTAATCCACCTGATTAAGTCACTCGTCCTAAACCCTGATTCAAGTTTACCACACTATTATTGTCCTAAACTCACTACACATATAATCTGATCCCGTATTTCATTTTAGTGGTCTCTATTAGATGTTCTTCTATATCACTGTTGCAGTATCCTTCATAAAAGGGATTCCCTGACATGGGTAGCCCAATGTCCAGCTTGTATACCAAAGCCTTAGGATTTTATGGCCGTTGCATGTCACACTTACACTCCCCATGTAAGGCATAAAGGTGACATACAGGCATACATACCTCAGAACTTCTTTGCCTCCAGTCCAAATCCCATCATTGATCATCAGTCTGAATGCTCCTCCTTCTGTATTGGTTACTGAGCCATATTTCAGATAAGTGCCCTGTTGCAGCTTTTTCTTATCTTTTTCTTCCTGTTTTAATTTTGTGAGGCTTACATGTCACCCAGAAAGGGAAAATGTCAGTGTGGGTGACAGATTCCCCATAAGGATTGTCAGAAGCAGCGTCTCTTCTGTTTGGGTGATTCTCACACCCATATAAAGTGTTCTTTCTGCCAAGCATTTGTCCTTAAGACCCTATATATTTGTCTGTCCTCCTTGTCTATTTACCTGGAGAACCAATGTCTTAAATTGTTGGTGCAGAGTGCTATGGCAGAATTTTTCCATCCCAAAGGTCGGCCACCTGCCAAGAAAAAAGCTAAAAGAGTCAGGACTGATTTGGCTGCTGTCCCATCTACCCCGGATGTCTCTCTCAAGGCTGGTGAAAGAACAGAGGATGTCAAAGTTATTCCTTTGGATTCCTTTGCCATGACCCTGTCAGAGGCCAGCATGGATCCGACTTCTCGCACATCCACGGAGGCTCTGCAGACATCTGTTCCAGATGTAGAGAGGGAACCTCAGCTGATTATTTCAGAGGGACCAAGGGAGATTCTGTAGATACCTGTTCAGGAGAAGATTCCTACTATGTTAGTTGAATGTAAGCAAGGGTCTGAACCATCTAGGTTGTTTAGGGCAGACGTCCCTTAAAAGAAGAGAGAAAAAAACAACCACATTTCCCCTGCTTCTAAAGATCCCCAGTATGAATGACATGATTTTACCCAGGGGGGTATTTAATGCACTCATGGCCTTGAAGCCTCCCCAAGGAGTTTCTGTACATGCCCTTCCTTGGTCATCTACCCAACTTAAGGCCCAGAGAGCAGGACTCCTTTGATAAGGAATTGGATTCTGGGGAAGAGTCTTTGGCGCATTCCTCTCAGATACCTTCTCCCTTGGATTATGGCTATGAGGCAGAAGACACCATCAGCCCAGACTCTCCTTTTGAAAAACCCTTCTTTGGGGATACTATTTTTCATATGATGGAAGTTTTTTTAAATGGGACTGTTCTCAGGTTTCTGATATTCAAAAGAGGTGGTATGAGCTCATCCAGATGGAGTCTCCTAAGCCTTAAACTCAGCTGTCCCTCCTGTCTTGGCTGCCCATTTAGATACTTTTTCAGAAGCTTCTTAGGCCCCGGATTCTCAGCCTCCAGCCCCTAAGAAACCTGACAGATTTTACAAGGTACCGAATGAGTGTAAGTTTTTGTACAAATGTCTTTCTGCTGATCCTTCTGTAGAGTCAGTCACTTCTGACAAGCCCTCTAAGCTTTGTTTGACTTCTACTAAACTTAATTCCTTCAGTAGAGCTATGTAATGGCTGGGCAAGAAGGTATATACTGCTGTCACTTTGGCCTTTCAGGCTATTAATTACTAGACCCATATGACCAGGTATGTTTTAGCCATTAGTTCTCAGACTTCCCAGACTATCTCAGACCTTCCTGATTCTGAAGGGAAGGCCTTGGCCCTGTACTTACTGGGCTCTACTTCTTAGGTAGTCCGCAACTCTATTAAATGTAGTTATGATGCAGCTGATGCCTCCTCTAGAGCTGCTGCGTTTGGTTCTGTTTTGAGATGTTACTCTTGGCTTTGTCTCCAGCCTTTGCCTGATGATATTAAGGCTAAACAGTTGGATGATAATAAGAACTTGTTTGTTTCTGCAGCTGCTGAGCATTTTAAGTCTCTGCAGGATAAGGGTAAGGTCTTGCAGGAATTGAAGCATATTTTTGTTTCTCCTATTCCTAAGTTCTAGAAAAATTATCCATCTAAATCTGCTTTTGTTCTCAGGCAGCCTCACCCTCTTCTCAAAGGTAAGAAGTGTAAAGACTTCTCATCTTCTCTTTTGTCAATGATTTAAAACTGTATAGCTCATCAGATGAGGAAGTGAAAGCACAACTTTAAATTGCCAAAACTTTTTCAGATGATATAAGAATGTTATTTGGTCTTGATAAATGTGCAAATGCAACCTTTAAAGCTGGAAAACTACAACACCAGGAAAACATCAGTTTGGGACAAGAATGTGATATAAAAGAACTTGAGCAAGAAGAAGTGTATAAATATTTGGGAACTGATGAAGGATCAACAATAAAACAAGAATGAATGCAAATAAAACTTAGTAAAGAATATTTTAGAAGACGTAAATATATCCTGAAAACAGCACTGATATCTAGGAACAAAATCCAAGCTATAAACCAATTTGCTCTTCATGTCCTAACTTATAGTTTTGGAGTGATTGACTGGCCCCAAAACATGTTGGATAGAATTGACAGGAAAGCAAGAAGGATGCTTCATGCTCACCAAATGATTTATAAAAATCAGTGCATACCAAGATTATATATTCCCCATGCTGAAGGAGGGATGGGCCTCATTGAAACTGATTACATGTATAGATCTGCAGTTGTGGGACTCCACACATATCTTCTGACCTCATACGACCCAAACGTAGGGAAAGTTTTGAAACATGAAAAAATCTAAGATGACTTCTCTGCTTAATCTTGCAGAAGCATATTGATGTCAAGCAGGAATAGAAATCAAACCAGAAGTAGATAAAAAACAGGCAGCAACTGAATGTGTCAAAAAACAAAAGAAAGAATATAAGGTGAAGGACCAGATGAGAAGGCAAGAAATATGGAAAATGCATAAATATAGTTGCAAGTATAGAAAACTTCTGGAAGAATCTCATGTTAATCAGGAATGAACACAGGAATGGTTAAGGAGAGGCAAATTCAAAACAAGAGATGAAGGGTTAATATTGGCGGCACAAGATACTGGACTATACGTACACATTGGTTTACAAAGTTCATTGAACATGTGGGAGAAACAGAATTGGAAGCAGTTGCACACCTCGTTGCTGGTTGCGACATACTAATGGCAGAAGGACTGTACACTGAAAGGCATAATAATGTGGCAGGACTGCTGCACTGGGGATTGTGCAAGCATTATGGTATTGAAGTAGCTGAAAAACACTGGAAACATGAGCCGCAAAGTATAATAGAAAATGATGAAGTCTACATCACATGGGATCATTCATTACCAACAGTTCAAAAGATAGATGCTAGAAAACCAGATATAGTGGTCATAGAAAAGACAAAAGTAGCACTGATCATTGAAATTGCCACACCCAGTGACTACAGTGTCCTGCATACAGAGAGACACAAAGTCATAAAATATCAGGATTTGCAAGCAGAAACGAGAGCAATGTGGAAGAAAGATAACCAGATAGTTCCAATAGTAGTAGGAGCAATGGGTCTTATAAAAAAAGAGTCTACAATCACATTTAGATATGCTACCAATACATGCAACTCTGTACGAATTGCAGAAGGAGTCATTACTGGGCACATTGTGGGTGCTGTGAAGAGCACTTTTGACTGACATCAAAGAGTGAAACAATACTAATTTCATGAACTTTAATCGTACTTTGACTTAAGAATGGGGTCCATTCCCATCATGGTATTAGAAACCCAAAAGATGTGGAGAAATTAAAAAAAAAAAAGTAAGAAGAGTTTTAGGCTGATTCCTCCTGCTAAGTCTACTGAGACTTCCAATTCTCAGAAATCTCCTTTTCAAGACAAGCCAGGTTCTATCGGACTGTTTGCTGCCCCCCTTTGCTGAGCCAGGTTCCCTTATCTTTTCATCTTTCCTTGTCCCTTCCCAGTTGGGTAAGAATCACTCAAGACTCTTGGGTTCTGTCCATCATCTGTCAGCGATACTTTCTGGGCATCCCTCAACTTCCCCAGAATCAGCTTCTTTTCTTCCCAGAACACTTCAGGGCCTTTTGGCATAAGGCATTATTTAGGCTGTGCCCCCTTCCCAGGAGTGAAAGTAGTTTTATTCCAGAATGCTTCTGGTTCCATAGGTTCATAGGTAGGTACTAGGCTATCTGTTAGAGTGCATTTATAAGCCTAGCCAGAGCTTTTGCCGCCCCATTGATTAACTAACTGATCCTCTGTCAAGCAGAGCCAATGAAGTGATCCCAGGGGTGTATTTTCTGTTACCCATCCAAACGTCAAGGTTTCTCTTGAAGAGTGTTAGTGAGGGGCTCTGCCTAATGTAGTTTGGAATTTTGTTCCAAAACATGGGGAGTCTCTGTGACAGGAATCTATCCCTCCAGCATGTTCTACTTATTGTTGTGGCGAGGTTTAGCTCACTAGAGCACATGTATCTCAGTGACTTGGATTTCTTTAGCTTGAGCATGTCCATCAATTCTGAGTTGGACATGGCTTTGTAAGTTAGGCAGAGATCACCTCTGACTAAGTGATATGCCACTGAGTACAGCCGGAGTTTTTTCAGTCGGGCTGCATAGGACATATGTTTGAGGCCAGTAATCCTTTTCGTGTGGTACTTTTGTGGTCTTTCCAGCTGTTGGAAGTGTCTTGTTAGGTACATCCCAAATGGGGCACTGTACTCTATGATGGGTCTGATGAGTGACGAGTAGAGGGGCACTATAACCTCTTTATTTCTAGATGCGAACCCTTTAGTAATTAGATGGGCCACATAGAAGGATTTCCTAACTACTTTGGCAATATGATTGTCAAAGGAGAGATTACTATCTACCTGGGTCCCCAGATCTCTTATTACCTCTTCTGTATTAAGGGGGCTGCCACCTGTGTGGTAATTCGTGGGTGTTTTGTTTTTCCCAAACGGGATGACTGTGCATTTTTTGGCATTTAGCTTGAGGCCATGACTTTGACACCAGGTGTCTGTCTCAGTAAGGCCTTTTTGGAGGATGTCCGTGTCAGCCGGAGAGTCAATTATGGCTCCCAGTTTGCAGTCATCGATGAACTTGGTTAGCCATAGTCCTCCTGTGTTTGCCTGTACTTCTGAGAAGTATATGCCGAACAGTAGGGGTCCCAGGATTGAGCCTTGTGGGACACCACTTGTGACTGGTTTAGAGTCGGACCTGGAGCCAGCTATTCTTACTGTGTGAGTTCTGTCTGTAAGCCAGTTGGCAACCCATTTCATGACGTAGGGGTTTATGTTCAGGCTGTTGTGTTTTTCTGTAATACCCGAGTGGGGAATGGTGTCGAAAGCCTTGGTGAGGTCAAGTTAGACTGTGTGAACCACCTTTCCCTCGTCTGCGGTCTTGGTGACTGTCTTGAAGAGGTCAACCAGCTTTAGTAGGCATGACCTGCCCTTAACAAAGCCGAAGTGGGTCGGGTCAAGTGTTTGGAGGTTCCCAATGTCTTTGTTAATGAGTTCCATGATGATGCGCTCCATAGCCTTGCAGACCAGGCTAGTCAGGCTTATGGGGTGATAGTTACCAAGGTCAGTTGTGGCCCCTCCTTTGTGGAGAGGAATAACCATTGCTGTGTGCCATTCTTTGGGCACGTAACCTGTGGAGAGGCTGAGGTTGAACAGCGTGTTTAGGTGGAGGGTTAGTTCGTTCTGTAGTTCATGCAAGATGCAGCCTGGGACACCATTTGGCTCCACTGACGTTGTGTTTTTGGCTTTTGAAAGGGCTGTTTTCACCTGTGTGTCTGTGATTTCTGGGACACTACACTTTTCCAATATTGTTGTGGGCCTTTTTGGGGGTGAGAAGGGGTGAAGTTTGCATTGAACCTATCTGCCAGGATGTTGGCAATATCAGTAGGTTCAGTATATTTTGGCTATTTTGCACTAGCTCAGTGCATATTTGTGAGTTGCCACTTAGATTCTTAACATAGCTAAAGAAGGCTTTGTGGTTATCTTTTGAATCCTTGGCTATTTTTCTTTCGAAGTTAGACTTGGATGATTTTTATGAGGGACCTTAATTTCTTACCGATACTGATCAAGGATGTCTTTCCTTCTTGGGATTTGCTTTTTTTCTGAACTAGTTTCCTCCTTCTATTGTATAGCCTGTTTATGGCAGGGGTCCACCAAACTGATTTCCTTCTCTTAAAGGAGTGAGTCTTGGTTTTGCTATGGATGGCACGATCCATGCATCCTTGTAGGTGCTCATAGAGTGCATTTGTAAAGGTTTCTATATCTTGGGTAGCATTACCCTTTAGCGTGGGGGCTGTGAAACTTACCGCCTATGACTTAAGTACAGTGAAGTTTGCTTTAGAAAAGTTTTTTACTGTGGTTTCCTTAGTTGAGAGTGGTGGTTGGGTGTGGACATCCAGAGTGATTAGTTTATGGTCTGACCTAACCAGTGATGGGTTGACCTCCGGTGTGGAACACCTGTCGCCCATGTTGGTGATGACCACGTCCAATATGTTTTCAGCTCTTGTAGGGGAGTTTACCAGCTGATCCAGGGCATTTGAGTTGATGAATTCCAGGAAGCGCTGGGCCTGGGAGTTTGTACTCGAGTAGTTTTCCCAGTTAATGGTAGGGTAATTGAAAGCGCCCAATATCAGGGTGTTCGGTAGGACCTTCATGTTTTCCAGTGTCTCCAGAAAGGTGGAGTGGTGGTCCTGGGTGATGTGTAGCAGGCCACAATTTGCACTGCAGATTTGCCCGATGTTAGTTGCACATGAATGATCTCAGAGGTATCATGCTGCACCACTAACCTGGAGGTGTAGGTATCCTTGATGAATAGGGATACACCCCTTCCTTTTGTGTTTCGGTCTGTGTTCTGTGGCCGAAACATGTGGTATGAGTTGTAGCCCAGTAGTGCCTGGGTGCTGTCTGGAGCCTTGAACCAGGTTTCAATTACTGCACAGATATCGGCGTTCTCCATACTGAGGAGTGCTTCGAGCGCATGCATTTTGAGATTTAAACTCGTGGCACAGAGTAGCATAACCCTCAGTTTTTTGTTAATTGTGCTGTTTACGGAGGTGGGTTTGACTTTTGAGCCGTGCCTAAAAAAGGCATTATGGGGGCAGCAAGAGCCTTGGCCAGTATTTGAAAGCCTAGGGGTGACAGGTGCAAGCTGTCTCTTGCGAAGCAATGTGGCTTGTCGAGCATGTCATCCCAGACTGACAGACACTGGATCCCCTTTGAATGACACCAGAAGCTTAGCCAATTGTTGAAATTGATAATGTTTTCTTTATACTGAGGTATCATTCTTGATGAGGGCAGGATGCTACTCAGGGTCGGGGTCATACCAGCCTGGGCTACATGATCAGAGAGCTCTTCCATGTCTCTTTTCATGTAGTCCAGGGACCTACATCTCCAGTCATTCACACCAACATGAACAATGACAGAGTCATATTTGTACTTGTTCTGGAGTGACCTGAGTGCTTGTGTTATGTGGCAGATTCTGGATCCCGACAGGCAGCTAACAGTAACCTTCTGCTTGTCCAGCCTAGTGAGTGGGACGTCAGTATGCCTGACTATAGAGTCACCTATTACTAGTGTGTTAGGTATGTTATTTCGCCTTAAGGGCTGTGATTGTGCGGCACACTGATTTTGTTTTATGTGCTGTCTAGTTTGTGACAGGAGGTGCAGGTTGTTTGGGTGTCTGCTTTGGAGGTCTCTGATGCTTTTGCATGTTTTTATTTAGAGCCTCCAAACATGATTTTGTGTATTTAGGTGTATATTTTGCCAGTGCTGGTTTAGTAGGTCTATGTGTGGCTGGAGGTGTGGTGCAAGTGTTAACCTTCTCCTCTTGACCGTCTGTTCCAGTCTTGACAGCTTAGCCTCCAGTTTGGCTGTATAATTGCATCTCGCATATGTTAGTGTTTTGTGGTAGGAGGAGAGGGTTGTCTGTGTACATGACACAGTTGTAACATTGCCTCAGGATACCCAGATTCACCAGCTGGACTGGAGAGTACACCTGAAATTGCCCTTTGATCATGCCTGAATAGTAGGGTGAGCTGCTTAGTCACTTGGTTGGTGAGGGGTGGATAAAGAGCCTTGCCCTGCTGGGCAATCAAGTGTTAGGGTATATTAGTGCTTGCTATTAGGTCTGAGCAAGTGCTGGGCTGTATGATGCTTTTTGAGTGCTTAGGTTGAGAGTTAGACTAGTTTCAAGGGAAAAATGGAAGTGGAGACTTAGTGGAGCCGGGAATAATTTAACCGTAGCTAACTGGCACTGCCCGGCATGCAAAAATGTGCAAAAGTGTTTTTTATAGCAGGGAAATGAAATAGATAGAAATTAGCCGAAAATGGCCAATAAACTGCTAACTTCTGGGCTGGAACCACTCCTCCAGGGACAGATAGGCTGCTCAAATCTCCCCTCTCTCACAGGTGAACAGAGAAACTTCCTTCTATCCAAGTAAGGTATGGGCAACTCAGAAACTTGTAAGAGAGCCCTGAATTCAGCACTAGCCTGAAAACTGGACTATTCTAGCTTAGAAAGGCGGGAAACAAGGAATGTTTTTGTTTTTTGAAAAGATAAGGCAAAAACAGTAAAAAAATACACTTTAAAACATTAAAATTAGAATTAAAATTAAAATTAGATTTTTTTTTTTTTAACAGCTTTAAACGACTACAAACGATCAGAAAAGGCTATCAGACTTTAGTGTGTAGCCTACAACAGTTAAACAAATTATTTAAACAAAAAACGACTTTTTAAAAGTGCAGGCAGTCAAATTAGTACAATATGTGAAAAAAACAAGCTTTTAAATCACAAACACTGGAAAATTGGCATTTAGGCAGAAAACAGTTAAGTACAGCAAGAAAGTACAGAAAATTGGTAATCACTCCAAAGTCTCTCTTCTAAGCTAGAAGGCTTGTATCAGTTTAAGGCTTTCTAGTGCTTCCCAGTAGGTTAGCTACAGGAAAGATGGTAAACAAGTGCAGATGTGGTCTTTTAAACCAGAAAGTTGAAAGAGATGGACAAACTGTCCAAATGGTCAATAAACTACAATTTCTGGGCCAAGAACCACTCCTCTTGTGGTAGACAGGCTACCTAGTGCTTACTACTCCCACTGATAAGCTAGAAGGCTTTCCTCCAATACAGAAAAGCTTGCAGGGCTCAGAAGCTTACCAACAGTCCTGGATACAGCAACTCTGTATCTGGACTAGGCTAGTTACAGGAAAGGTGGGAAACAAGCGCAAGTGCGGCTTTTAAACCAGAAAGTTGAAAGAGGAGAGCACCTGGAGACACATTCTGGACTTCACTCAGCTCAACACCTTTTTGAAGGTCTCTTCCTTTCAGCTAATATCCCTTCAGACCTTGTTTCCTCTCCTCCTTCCTTAAGCTTTCCTAGTCTTTCTGGATCTCAAGGGTGCTTATCCTCACATGCCAATTTATACCCTTTTCAGGAAGTTTTTGCTTTTCTCTTGTTTCTTCCTTACATTTTCAGTTCTCTGCTTTGCCCTTTGGCCTTTCTACTGTTCCAAGGATTTTCACCAAATGGCTGGCAACTGTGATTACTTTTTGCAGGATGAGAGGGGTTTACATCTTTCCTTATCTGGACAACCTACTCATTCAGGCTTCCACACCTGAGATCTTGCTTCAGCACCTCCACTATATTGTTTGTCTCTTGCAAAGCCTGGGGTTTGCAATAAACTTCCAGAAATCAGTCCTGGTTCCTTCTCAGGATCATGTCTTTCTTAGTTGCAGGCTCCAGACCATCCCAATGCTGGTTTCCCTGCCTCCTCCCAAGGCTCTTTCTCTGATCCCCTTTTTTCAGTCCCTTCTTCCTCGGATTTTAATCACAACCAGGGAGTTTCTAAGGGACTATGTTTCATGACCTCCACCATTCCTATACTACCTCTTGCTAGGCTTCATATGAGAAAACTGCAGTGGTTCCTAAAGTCAGTTTTACTCCAACACTGTCATCCTCTTAATTTTCTAGTCCCTCTTCTTCCATGCCTCATGCTCAAGCTTCAGTGGTGGATTCATTAGCTATCTGTCAACCAGGGACTTCCTTTTCAGCCCTCAGTTCCCTCTCAGTAACTTTGTATGGATGCCACAGACACATGTTGGGGAGCTTCTTCCCTCAAGGTCCAGGGAGTTTGCCCCTTCGGATCTTTAATTCCCTTTTCTTCCAGGGCCTCTCAAAATCTTTACAGACAATACCACAGTGATGTTGTACATCAACAAGCGGGGGGGGGGGGGGGGGGCACTGTTCTACCTTCTTTGCAGATTAGCTCTTCAAGTTTGGGATTTAGCTGTCCAATATCAAGAGACTCTTCAGGCTGTATATGTTCCTTCAGAACAAACCATAGTGGAAGACGCTCTGAGTAGGTCCGAAACACAGGCTCACGAATGGATGTTTTACAGAGATATGTTTCTGGACATTGTCCATCAGTGGGGTACTCCTCAGGCAGACCTTTTTTCCTCCTCTTTGAACAGATAACTTCCACTATTTTGTACCAGAGTGTCAAGTCCTCTGGCTTGGGAAGTGGACATCCTATCTTTTTCTTGGAAGGGGATGTTTCTGTATGCCTTCTCTCCCCTTCCTCTCATTCTGACAGTCCTACTCAGGATACAGCAAGACTTTCCCAAAATCTTATTGGTGACTCCCTTTTGCCCCAGACAGTATTGGTTCCCTCTTCTTCTGCACTTAGCCAAGGGTAATCACCACAAGTTACCATACAGGGTGGACCTACTTATGCAAGACAAGGTGTCTCTTATCCATCATCACTTGTCCACTGTTCAACTGACATTGTGGGTGACAGAGCTTTGATCCCTTTTAGGCAGCTTTTTCTGAGGATGTGCTTAGGGTCTGCAGGAAACACACTACCAGGAAATCTTATATGTCCAAATGGAAGAGATTTTCTGTTTGGTGCCTTGCTCATAACCAGGATCCATTTTCTGTGGAGATCCCACTGTTTCTCTCTTATTTGTCTGAATTGCTCCATGCTGGGCTGGCATTTTCTTCTGTTAAAGCTCACCTTTCAGCTATTTCAGCTCGTCTGCCATTAACTCCTCTTCTAGCTTTTCTGGTCAAGCAATTTCTTGAAGGTGTCCTTCATACCAGACCTCCCAGGAAGTCCATTCCACTTAATGGGATCTTATTTTGTCCTTGAAAAATTGACTCAGACACCTTTTTATCCTGTAGCTACAGCTTCCTTACAGCATTGTACATGGAAGACTGTTCTTTTGGATTTTATTTCAGCTAAGAGAGGGTCTGAAATCTAGGCTCTTATACCTGTTCTTCCTTTTTTGTTTTTTCATAGGGACAGGGTGTCTCTTTGTGCTAATCCATCTTTAATGCCCCTTAAGTCTATTAATTTGCCTTCCTTTTTTCTTTCTCTGCAGTCTGCTTGTGGGAAGGTTCTTAACACCCTGGATTTGAGTAGGCAGCTCAGATATTATTTCAATAGGACTAGGGCCATTCACAAGTCTGAGCAACTTTTTGATCGGATGTTGTCAGTCTTCATTCATTGTTGACTACTGGGTCTCGGTTCCATCCTCGGAACCGACTCGGCCGTAGTAACAAGCAAGTGCCAGCCAGAAACTCTTGAGCTAAGGCTACCCATATTGCCTCTCTTCCCTTCTCCTCAGATTTCATTGCCGTGTAGAGTTTCAGTACACATCAGCCATGCTCTCAAGCTAAGTGCTTAATTTTTTTGATATAATATCTCCTTTAAGGCCTTCTTCCTCCTTTAAAAACTTTTAGTTGAATTATCTTCTTGCCTAACTGACATTTTGTGCATGTGAGTACTGTATTTTTCCCACGTTTTTACCTTTTGGTATTTCTTCAGTACCATCGCTGGTATAGGCCCCTCCCCTTCCACTTACTTTTGGTAAATCTTGAATACCATCATTTGTATTTCCCTTTTCACTCCCTTTTACCCCTTCTGGGTATTCTTCTCCGTACCATTGTTGATACATCAATAAAAAAAAAATCTCTTTCTGAAATCCTATTCCTGTTGTGTGTGTGAACAGTTTGTTGATCGTTTTTTCTATTATTAATCATGGCAGACAAACAGAAGGGTACTACTAGCTTTAAGCAATGTGAAGAATGTGGCAGAAAGATGCCCAACTCAGATGGGCATCTTTCTTGTGTTTATTGTTTGGGGGTGCCACATTTGGAAGTCCAGCCTCCGTGTGAGCTCTGTAAAGGTTTAAGTCCTCAGACCCTTGCAGAGTGGCGTAACAAATTGATCCTGAAGGGACTCTTAAAATGTACTTTCTCCGAGGCTTTGTCTGAGGTGGAGATGTCAAAGTCTCCAAAGAAAGAAGCAAAAAAGAGGAGCCACTCAGTCCCAGCATCTCCTCAGTCTCACAACACAAAATCGTCCAAGGGCCAGGTTTCTACTTTGGAACAGAAAGGCTAAACAATCTAAACCGACACCATCAACAGTCTCGGCACTGAAGCCTATGACTCCCTCTACCATTCAAATGACAACTATTATGGAGCCGACAACAGTTACCATGGTACCAACCCCTTCGTCAGTACCTATGACCCTCTCAGCACCAACAGAAGCTTCACCCACACTGGTTATTTCCCCTCCAACACAGACAATTGGTCAGCCAACCACAGTGCCGAAGGTCGAATCCTGACCAGGACTAGATACTCCCCATCTATTGACCCTTTTTATGGTCAACAGTTAAGCCCTTTCGTAGAACATCCAGAATCTCCCTCGGGGATGTCTATTCGTTCTACCAGGAGCCTTTTGGAGCTTCATGTAGTCAGATTAGTGGATCAGCCCTTGGTGGCCAGAGGTCTTTCAGCCCCTTCTAAGACCTCCCTCCCATCCGGAACCAAGGTCTACTCTCCAAGGACTCCATCCTATGTTTCTCCTTCAACCTCTCCGCAGGTCTTGGAGCCCTCAACTTCGAAGCTGCTCCTGGTGCCAGCTACTTCAGTGCCGATAGTGGACCTCACCTTGGCTCCAGAGTCAACTCTGTGGTTCTCGGTTCAGTTGGAGCCAACCCTGCCTTGGGACTGTGACCTGGCTGCTGGCTGAGGGATCCCTATTTCGGCACCAATTTTTTTCCATGGCACTGTCTACGGTTTCAGGTGCTTTGATAGTTCCAGGCCCTCTTAGAGCTCCTACTTTGGAGGTGAGCTCTTCAGAGCGGGGTGTGTCCCTGGTTCCGAGGTTGTCTTTCTCGGTTCTGGGCTCCCATCCATCTTCAGGTGGGCCTGCCTTCCAGATTATGAAGAGGGCATATGGACAGCTTCAGGGGGTGACTGTGGAGACCCTTCCCCTTCAATGTAGTCTGTATCCTCAGTGAGAGATTCTTCTGGAGAATCTAAGTGCTTCCTCTTACATGACCTCTTACAGGGTGGCTCCTCAGGGAGAAGATCTGAGGAGTACTCTGAAGAGAGGGTACCCTGCTGCAGAATTTCTTGCTGCTGTTGTGCCCACCACCCCAATGTAGCAGATTGTGACAGCTGTGAGCCAGAGGATACATAGATATGGCACTCTGACGGAGATTGTGCCAACTGTGTGCCTGCTGAGGCAAGAGCCCTCTCCATAATCTGGAAGGCAGGCCCGTTTTGTTACAGCTTTCATGGAAAAAAAACTTTCTGCCTCTGTAAAGGCTCATTCTACCAGGGCCTTGGCTTCCTCTGGTGTTTTTTTTCAAAGAATTGGATACCAATTCCATTCTTGAGGCTGCTACTTGGCCCTCTGCCCATACCTTTACTAAACATTACAAATTAGATGTTGCTTCCAGAGCAAAAACTGGCTTTGCCAGAGCTGTCCTGCATGGGTTTCTTGAGGGCTGTTCTTGGCCTTCCTCCTCCCAAGCTTCCTGTTGAGCTTTTGTACACTTCCTTTTGTGAAGAATACTGCAACAGCGACATGGACAGACATATTGCAGTTCTGTAAAACTTACCATAACAGTAGATGTCTTTCTCGTCACTGTTGCAGTATTCACTCCCTCCCTTCTCTACTTTTTTCCTTTTTCCCTTTCTAGATGCAAATGTTCCTCCTCTTTCCTGGGACTTTTGTTCCTTTTGAGGCTATTCAGTTCTAAGTTATGTACATCACCTTCATGCCCTATACCTTGAGCGAGGAGCATGCATGTGATGTACGACGTCTATAAAATCCTAAGGTTTTGGTATAATAGTCGGACATTGGGCTACCCATGACAGAGAATCCCTTTTGTGTAGAATGCTGCAACAGTGAAGAGAAGGACATCTACTGTTATGGTAAGATTTTACATGGATGTACTTCTTCCTAACCTAGCAACTACTACTCATATTTCCACCACTTCTACTTTGACTTAACTTTATTCTTCCTTTTCTGTTCCAGTATTATAACTGCACACGTATTTGGTTTGTTAGATTTTCTATGTATATATTGTTTGTCAGACTGTCTATGCTTACTCCTAAATGTAAAAACATTGTTGTTTGTATACTTTACATTGTGTTGTTAACATTATGATGTAACCCGCAACCTGTAATTGGTGATTGTTTGATCCGTGTTCTACCCTGGTAAACACATTTAAATAAATAAATACCTCTTGGCACTAAAGTCACAGAAGCTGGTACTGATTGTTGTGAATATCTTTTATTAACCAACAGCGTACATAAGATCCTACAAATGGCTAACAACTCCCTCTGTATCATACATACCAAGTTGCCTATTAATATGAAACAGTATCCAGTCAATCTGCTTTAGCTACACAAACCTTTTTATTGATGCGAAAAAGCAACAATTTATTCTGCTGCAACTGTCAGTCTGAAAAGTCCCTGTTGTAGTCTCGATATATGCCATTTCTGTTTAATCAGCTGTGCGACAAAGGTGGTTGGATGAACACAAGATTAGACAGCAAAGCAGATTTAATTTTTATACTCCAGTAGATGATAAGCTTTTTAAACGGATTTATATCCCACTTTCCAAAACTGCTTCTCTGCAGCAGTTACTAGATAAACAGGTTTAATTTCCACTTCTACAGATGCTATTTCAAGCAAAAAGCAAATGGCTGTAGTTTACAACCAATACAGCACTTCCTGACTCCTTAATTTCTTTTCTACAGCCAATAGATTGATTAGCTTAATTTGATTGCCGATGTGACTGATGTTGTTTGATGCAAAAGTTTTAGACAGCAAATCAAAACATTATTTCAGTGCTCTGACAATATTAACTAAGCATACATCCCACAGACTGAAAACCTTTCAGGCACTTTACTGACTGCATTAAGCATAATCTGTGAAAAAGGCAAAAAACACCCTGATTTAAATAGGATATTAAGAACCAGTATGCTTGACAGAATGCTGTGCTGAGAATCAGGTTTACTTGAATTGTCTCCATATATAAGGTAGTATAGAAACAGGCCTGCTTGTATTTCCTTTTTTTGATACGTTTCTGCATTTTTGGTAAAATGTGCTAAGTTATTGGTTAATGTTTGGTCACCATAAGGATTTGACTGCTCTATGTCTGGTACCAGTCAAGTATTAAGCAATCAAATGCAAAATAATGATGATGATGTTATCAATCATATGCTGAAGTTCATACTGAACTTTACCTTTCCCTTCATTTTCAGGGTATGGCTGATTTTTTTGTCTCTGGAAGACTATCTGGATTCTGTCCTGGAGGGGATGATGCATAATATGTTTCCAGGTCCAGCAGCTAGGGCAGTAGTAGGTAAAGGAGCCCTCCACCCTTAGTTTGAATATGATCTTCCACTCATTCTTGTGCATCACAGAAAATCTGTACTGCTGTCCAAACCAACTCAAACAGCATTTGCTGGCTCAGTAAGTAAAGGGAACACCAGTCTGCCATACTTATGCAAAAGCCCAATGGCTACCCATACCACAAAGAGATTCCCTTCTTCAGAATACCCTATATTACAAACTGGTATGGGAAGAAAGCTTCCCTTTCTTTGCTCATAGAATTCCAGAAACAGCTCTGTTTCCTTTTAATCTATGGGCTCTTTCTCAAACTGCACTCCATTTGCAAACTCTGTTATCAAACATGAAATGCACAGGGGACTCTTTCTATACTTGCCCGCACATTTTGGGCAACTATAGCCAAAGATATTAAATCATTGCAAGTCATTACTTTGTGTAAATGTCCTGCTCAATCCATTGAAATTAAATTGCTTTAGAACCTTCAGTTAATTTATTCCACAATACAGTTCAACAACACGACCTACAGTCCTACCATTACCTTCTCTTTGAGGCCCACTAGTCCTCATTACTCCCTACATTAAGATATTGAACTACTGCAGCAGCCACACATTCCAGCACATTAAAGATAACACACAACTTCTTAAGCACGCGTGCACACACACACACACACACACCCACCCACCCATACTTATTCCTTCTCCTGTAATGCCCAGATTACTCCAGATGACAGATACAGCTCTAGCAAATTCACTGACACCAGTGGTCTACCCTGGTCAACAAATGCATAAATTGAAGCTCAATTCTTCTAAGACCAAGACAGTCTTAGTACATGCTACCACCAGTTCTTTGAATGTTCCTCTGCTCTCTCCATGAATTAATTATGGGGAGAATCAGCTGGAATTTGTTTTTCATATCTATGACCTAGATCTTTTTCTTGAAGATAAACTGACATGGAAAAACCAAGCATCAGTTGCTATAAAGAAGTCTTACCTCCACCTGAAGAATAGTGCTCAGATCAAACACTTTCAACTTTGCACCTTAGGACATTATTACATGCCTTTGAGTTCTACTGGCTTGACTAATGCACTGCTCTCTCTACATTGGGATTTTGGATGGTGGATTGGCCCATTTTATGTTGATTTTTTAATATGATCTCTAATACACTATGTAATGTCCTAATCTAGTACATCTTATTCTAATTGAACACACTTCTGAAAATCTAATGTTGATGTTTCTATGAACTAGTTATTATCTTTTGTTATTAATTGCTTTTGTTATGTATAATTGTATAATGTATGGAGCTTTCCTCCCCAGGCCTCTGCTGAACTCAGTTGGACATACCTGGTCGACAAATGTAAAATAAATAAATAAAAATTTGAAGTGGGTGCAGAGTTCCTCTGTCAGGCTTTTGACTGGCATGCCCACAATGTGCCAAATTACATATGTACTGTGGAATCTATGCCTGCGGTTGATAGCAGCCATATATGTTTTTAAGATCCTCCCCGTCACCTACTGTGTCCTACACCGTTTTGGTCCTGCTTATCTAAAAGAGCTTTCAAAGAGATGCCATCTTTTCATGAGAGTCTGTTGTGAATATGGCAGGGGTATATTTTTGTCTGGGTTTCATTAAAATTTAAATATGTGTACTCTACTAAACTGCGGTGATGGTGCTGCGGTAGCGTTGTCGCCTCACAGCAAGACGTTGTGCCATTCGATTCTCAGCTAGAGCGTCATCTGTGTGGAGACATGCGTGAATGGGCGTACCTTCGTTGAAGGTTGTGCGTCAGGGCTGGCAAACTCGGCACATAAAAAATCTACTGCCAATCATTAGCGGACCGGAGTTCCACTGTGGCGACCCCTAACCGGGAAAAGCCGAAAGACACAAACAAACTCTACTGTTTTTAAATAACTTTACAGATGGTTTTAACATCGCTGGTTATTTTTTGTGAAATGCTTAGTTTTAAGTATTGTATCACTTTAAAAAATAAACACGTAACTAAATGAATACTTTAAACAAGCACACAAACTAATTAAATAAAGAAATAAGCAAATAATTAAGTTACCTGATCCACAGCTTTTGTTGGGTGCTTGGTATGGGCCAAAGTTGTAACAACATATTTCTGTCAGGTGACGGGCTTTTTGCCCCCAAAAAGTCAGTCATGTTTTTGGACATAGTAAAAATTAGACTGCTGTTATCTAACCAGTACTGGAATATATTGCAGCTGATTTAGCACTGATGTGGTAGATTATGAGAAGCAAATAATTACAGAGATATATGAATGTCACTTTAAACTTTTTTGTACTGAGATATACCTTATTAACAAACACTATGAAAAGTTGTGGTCCCGATATGGAACCTTGTGTGACATTTCATGGCTGTGTTCCTGTAATCTTACAAAATGGTGGCTTCCTGACCTCTCTGCCATGCTTGTCCACTATTCAGCGGACTGTGTCATCACCATTACTTATGCATTCATTTGCAATTCTGTCTAGCAGTACTGGGAGGAGTACCATATGAAATTAATTTTGCTACATTTAAGAAGAGGGATGCAAATCCCTCTATCCATTTCTATGGGAATACCGCTTATTTTGACAACACTATCTTCCTTCCATGATCCACTATAAACCCAGTGTCAGCATCTGTCAGGATACAGTATTGGTGGAAATATGTAAACAGTTGTTGAGGCTTCACCTTTCGATGTATTTTGACATGATTATCGAGTGGTACTACTTGTAAGAATGCTGAAACATTCAATTGTGTAAATGTTGTTTCCATGATGCTGCTTTTTACCAAGAACCTGGAAAAGCATGTAATATATTCATCATTCAGGTGAATGTCCTTGGGTGAGAGCTCCTCCACTGAAAGAGACCCCTTCTTTTTTGTCTTTAAGTCCTAGACTTTTAACCATATTTATTCTCAAACTCTTAAAGTGAAACATAACATGGATGTGAGTCTTAAGTTGTAAGATGCTGTTAAGAATAATCACTGAGGTATTCCGGTGGATGAGATCGATTTACTTACTACTCACTCAAAAATATTTCTTACTCAACCTGCCTGGAGGGAGAGCCACATACAGTCAGATATCCTGATTTCTCTTATTGTTTTGGAATAACTTTGTTCCTCTACAAAAAAGCTTTTGGGTCAGGTAGTTGAAACTTGGCAGTTCTGTAAAGTGTGAGTGCATTATTTCCAATATGGCCACTAAGCACTTGTTCTTGGGGGTTTGTATTGTTAATCATTGCATAAGTGAGAGATGTTCTTCATGTTTCATTCTTGCAGTCATCACATTTTGTTTATCCCTGCCAGGGTAGCCCTCGTCCGGCCCGGATACCAGAGGCTTAGTATTTCTGCATTAGCTGTTGTCGCTTCAGGAATGAAGTCAGGTCGTCAGTAGTATAAAGTAAGGCAGTCGACGCCATTACATCAGTCTTTCTTGCCATGGAGCATGAAGCAGTTTACACGAGTGCCGGTCAGCCACTATGAGTTTCGTCTACCAAATTGAAATTGATGTCTTCTAAAGGTAAGTACACCGTTGGGGATCCTTTTTTCTTGCACTAACCGATGTTAGAAAAAGTTAATAATTTTCTCGCCTGTGAAAAGCAAATACCACACTGAGACTTCCATTCTTACTGCGTCACTTGCTTAGGCCCAGACCATGATGCCCCCCATTGTCGCTTCTGTGTTTTGTTCAATGCCAGAACTATAGCCAGATATTTTCACTTAGAGTCCTCGAATTCTGATATGGCTTCGGTAAGCCACCCGACAGCAGATCTTCCAAAAAAATGTAAAGATAAAGACAGAGACAGACCGCACAGGTCCAAACCTACTGACAACGCTTCCGTTAAGTTAGTTGTCAGTTCTCCAGTCCTCAGTGAGGTGCTTTCGCAGCACCTGATGCCTGCTTCTGTGGATTCGCAGGCTGCTACCAAGACCCTTTCAGAATTCAGTATGCTGAAAAACTCTTCTTCAACTAAGGATGCTGCGGTCGTCTCTACTTTGGATGGGTCTGGAGCCGCTGAGCAGGCACCGGCTTCCGGGGAAGTCCTTCGCACTACCGATTCTCGACACAAACGTCTTCTTTAGTATCTACCATTCTTTCAAAAATGACCGAGTTCCTTAGGCCCAGGGCACAAACCACACCCAAGAAACCGACGACCCACTCTCAGGCACCTACTTCCTTGCCTCAGTCTCAGATGCTTAAAATGGCAGAAGACCTTATCATGCTGATCAGGGGAAGCCAACCTACTCCCGCCAAAAGGAAAAGAGATCTGTCCCCTGTAGTTTTGTCTAAACAAGAGTCAGGTGACTCTGATGCTTCTGAGTATGAAGACATGCAACCCCTCTCTACTTATGAGGATTCTGATGCAGAGGATTCCAGCCTTTCAGCCTCTCCCCCAGAGGATTTTTCCTTTTGTGAAACCCTGCATACCTTAAGGGAGCATTTCCAATGGGAAAGTCAAGACTACCCTCAGTCTAAAAAGAGACTCAGGGAAGTCCTGGATGTTGTGGTGGATGTTTTTCTGGAATCCAGCTTGACTCCTGACACTCTCCCTCCTGCACCCAGAAAACCAGGCAGGTACTATAGAGTCCCTGACTCACAAAAATTTCTTTTTAAAAATCCTACTGTTGACCCAGAGGTAATTTCTCAAGGGCCTAAAGGGATTAAAGCAACCTCTGCTAAGAATCCCACCCCCTCAGATAGGGATTACCGAGCACTAGACAGATGGGGTAAAAAAAAAGTATACACCTCAACTACTCTTGCTATCAGGGCTCTAAATTGTCAGTTCCATATGCTAAAATTTCAGCAACATACCCTGGAACTCCTCAAACAAAAAATGTCATCCTTTCCTGCTTGGGTAGAATCTAAAGAATTACAAGATTTAATACATTCTGCAACTCAAGTAACTAAACACACCTTGCACTGTGGTTTTAGTGCCCTAGAAGCTTCTTGCAGGGCAGCAGTCACTGGATTTGTCATTAGAAGGCATGCATGGCTTAAGGAACAGCCCCTGCCAGACCATGTCAAATCTAAATTGTATGATGCCCCCCTGCACAAAGACAACTTATTTAGCACTAAGGCAGAAATCTATGCAAATAGTTAAAGATTTCTTACAGGTCCAGCCACCCAGGTTCAGCAGGCATTGTCCCACCAAACACTGGTCTTTTCCTGCTCCCTCCAAGCCAGTCCAGCATAGGCCCTGGGGAACCAGACCCCCCTAGACAGCAGCCACAGGGAATGCAGAGAACTAAGCAGTGAACTACCTCTACTTCAAAACCAGGGAGTTCTAAGCCACCCCCTTATGGTAAGAACTCACAATGACTCACCTCCCCTACACCATCCCTCTGCCCACCTTCACTTACCCCTAGGAGGAAAACTCTCCTTTCACGCAAGCACCTGGGCCACCATTACCAACAACCCCTGGGTTCTGAACATAGTGTCTCAGGGATACAGATTTTCCTTCCACACACTTCCAACCCCAAAAGGGTTCCCCAGATCTACCTCCAAACCAGTGGGCAGAGGTTCAAAAGCAAATCCTTTCCCTGCTTTCTGTTTGGGCAGTAGAGCATGTTCCTGCAGAACAGATAGGCCAACATTTCTACTCTAGACTTTTTCTGGTGCTCCATCCTCGATATATCCATTCTAAACATCTTCCTGGTAATCCCAAAATTCAAAATGCTCACCCTCCAGCAGTTGCTACCCATGCTCTCCAAAGACGCTTGGCTAGCCACCCTGGATCTAAAAGAGGCCTACCTCCACATTCCTATCAGGGAATCATGCAGGAAATATCTCTGTTTCAGGGCAGGATCTCAACACTTTCAGTTCTCTGCACTTCCCTTTGGCTTATGTACTGCACCCAGAGTTTTCACAAAATGTCTGTCTCCGGCCATTACCTTTTGCAGACAAAGGAATATTCAGATTTACCCATATTTAGCCAATTACCTTATTCAGGCAGACAGCCAGGAAACGCTGCACAAGCACCTGGCCTTTGTAAAGACCCTACTAACCTCCCTAGGGTACACAATCAATGAAAAGAAATCCTAACTGGTGCCCATCCAAAGGATTATCTTCCTGGGATCAAGCCTGGACACAGCATCCCAGGTGGCATTCCTTACACCAGAAAAACAAATTTTCCTGACAGCCTACTTCTCTCAACTAGCCACTAGGCCACAGTTATCTGCAAGGAAGATCCTGCAAGCTCTGGGGTTCATGGCATCTTGCATACTACTAATTCCATATGCCAGACTGCATATGAAGAAACTTCAGTGGTACCTAAAAAGCCTTTGGTGTCAACACTCTCAAGACCTGGAAATTCTTATACCTTTAATTCCTTGACTCAAAAAAGATTTTTTTTGGTGGGCAACAGCATGCTCCCACAACAAGGGACTGCCTTTCTCACCACCCCCCACCGCCCAGACCCTCACCACAGATGCATCAGACTATGCTTGGGGTGCACACCTGGACAACAGGTGCATACATGGCCATTTGAGCCCACAGCAAATCCCTCTGCACATCAACCAAAAAGAGATGATGGATGCCCAGCATGCCTTGATAGCTTTCAAACCCCTTCTCTCCCCAAAGGCTCCCCTGATCAAAACAGACAACAGCACTGTGATGTGGTATATCAACGAGGGACTCACTCCTACCCTCTATGCAGGCTGGACATGACCCTTTGGCACACAGCCTCTGCCATGCAACTAAATCTGTTAGCACAATTCCTACCAGACTTTCTCAACTCTCTGGCAGACCAATTATTTATTTATTTATTTCCAGTTTGGTGACTGGGGAGGTCCACTGGGCTCAAATAGCCCGTTTTCAATGGAGGCCCGGGGAGAAAAGCTCCATAGTACAAAGTATAAACTACATAATTCAGACTACATAGTGCAAACAAAAGCTAGATAATTCAAAGTTAACAAAATACAATATACAGTAGCAAAAAGGTGCAGTAACAACTTGTTAAGTATTAAATAGCAAACTAAGAACAGTTAAACTGCAACATATATACAATATATAATACATATTTACATGTTTGTAGGTTGAGAACAGTAGAAGAGAGTAGAATTTGTTCATAGGTTAGAAATGTCAGATAGTGATCTGAAAGTATCAGCAGATTAAGCAGAATTAAGCAGAAATCTTCTGGGCCCACATGAGTGGCAGCTCAACAGAAGAACCTTCACCCTAATAACTGAGAAATGGGGCACCCCAAAGTTTGACCTCTTTGCCTCCCACACCAACTATCAGCTCAGAAAATTCTGCACCAGGGAGCATCACTGCATGGCTTGGAAAGTGGATGCCCTTCCTTCCCCTGGGTCACTCTGTTGGTCTATGCCTTTCCTCCACTACCTCTCATCCCCAGGGTACTGCTCAAAATAAAGGTGGAAAAACCAAGGACAATTCTTATAGCTCCAGATTGGCCTCACCAGCACTGGTACCCCTTGCTGCACCACCATGTCATCTTCCTCAGGTTCCAAACCTCCTGACCCAGACGGAAGGGGAATTCCTGCATCTCCAACTGCAGACACTCACTTTGGCAGCTTGGCTTATTCCCTAACCCCGGATCAATCTGCCAGCCTCCGTAAACAGGTTCTAGATGTTATCCATGAGACCAGATGCCCTAGCACTAGAAAGTCTTATGCTGATAAATGGAAAAGGTTCTGCACCTGGATCCAGGCTAAAGGAGCCAATACGGCACAGCCCTCCTTCCCTCCCTCTCATCCAGGATTACTTAGCTGATCTACTACACAGTGGCCTCTCCTTCTCTATAAAAATTCATGCCTCTGCTATTTCTGCTCATTTTCCCACTGAGCAACCCCTTTTCTCACACCCTTTGATCATACAGTTCCTAAGAGGGACTAGCAACTTGTTGCCACCCAGAAGGGCACCCACCCCAGCTTGGGTCCTTAACTATGTTTTGGAAAAGCTCACTCTGCCCCCTTTTGAACTAGCTTCTTCTGCAGAGCTAAAATTTTTCTCCTGGAAAAGAGCATTCCTTCTGGCCATCACTTCAGCCAGAAGAGTCTCCGAGCTGCAAGCGCTCATGGCTGTGGAACTCTTCATCATCTTCCATGCTGACAGGGTATCCCTCAGAACTAATCCATCTTTCATGCTCAAGGTGGCTCTCAAACAATCCATTAATTTGCCCACCTTTTATCCTAATCCCCAGGACAAGGGGGAAAGGATTCTGCACTCTCTAGATGTACACAAACAGCTCAGATTCTATCTAGACAGGGCTAAATCTTTTAGAAAGTCTGATCAATTGCTGGTTAGCTTTGCTGCAGGGGCAGAGGGCAAAGCCATCTCCAAACAAACAATTTCCAAATGGATAGCACACTGCATCCATTTCTGTTACAAACAACATGGAAAGCCTCCCCCTAAGGGGGTCAGGACTCACTCCACCATAGCAGCCTCCACCTCTGCAGCTTTCCTCAGAGGAGTCCCCACCAGGGACATCCTGGAGGCTGCCACCTGGACATCTGTTCACACTTTTACCAAACATTACCACCTGCCTCTCTTCTCCAAATCCAGGGCAGGGTTTGCCTCTGCAGTCTTGCAGAGCATCCTGGCCAGCCCCTAGTTTCTCTGACTGCCTCCACCCTTTTCCTCAGCTTTGGGAATCAACCCAAATGTGATGACTGCAACAGTGAAACATGAAAAACATAGTACAGTTGTGTATACTTACCATAAATGTAGATGTTCGAGTCTATTCACTGTTGCAGTCCTGGTTTCCCTCCCTCCATCCCCCTTTCTTTTCTTTTCTTTCCTTTCTAAGGGACATAGTGGTATTTACTTTCTATTGGTGGGGTTCTTCCACCAGAACCTGGCTCCTACTTGGGGGCTCCTGACAGGTTAGGGCAAGAAAAACTGATGTAATGGTGTTGGCTGCTTAATTTATACTACTGACGACCTGACATCAGTCCTGAAGTGACAGCAGCTGACACAGAAATACTAAGCCTCTGGTATTCAGGCTGGCTGAGGGCTATCCTGGCAGGGATAACCCAAATGTGATGACTGCAACAGTGAATACACTCGAACATCTACATTTATGGTAAGTGTACACAACTGTACTTTCTTATTTACCTTTAGTGCCTTGCCTTTGTCATTCATACAGGTTTGCACATGTGGACTTATCCAGAGTGACCATTACCTTTGATCCATAGCTTTCAAGACACATGATGACTTACCAATGAAAGGATTGTATTACTTTAATATTAAATTGCTCTGTCTGTTATATGTGCTGTACATAAATAAATCTTGTCAGCCTGAGATGACGCTCCTTCACAGGATATATAGAACATGTCCTCAAGTGTCTCATCACACTTGTTGCTGCAAAGTGGTAACTTACTGCATGTTTAACAAGCTGCAATAACAGTAAGCCTTTCTAAACTAAGTGGTAACTTAGTGCATCTTGATGAATTCCTGCAGCTGAAGCTACCAGTTAATTAGAACTGCTGTACAAATGAAAGTGCTTTGCTGTCTGTGTTCAAATCTGGATGGGATGGAGCATCTCAAAACTTGATTAGGAATCATTTTCAAACTAAAATTCCTTTAAACTGAAGTAAATGATGGAAAAGAAGCATTCAGGAAGGTATGAAGGGAATACAAGGGTTACAAAGGGAGTCTAAGAAAACAGGAGGCAAGGGGATAAAATTTCAGGTAATGAATGATGGTAATGCCATGAAATATGAGAAGCCTAGGTAAAAGAAAAAAGCCAGTTTTTTTTATTATATTATATTATTAAACTGAGGTGGATACATTGTATGTGTAATAGAAACATGGACAAAACCAGATAAAGGGTGGGATAAGATGACATGTAGATTCTGGTTACACAGAAGTAACAGGAAATGCAAGAGATGAGAATAACAGTGTATATTTAGGATGGAATATAATACACTGTGAAAATAATTGATGATGATGATGACAAAATGCACATGGGGAAGTAAAGGACTCCTTATGGGTTAGTTATCTTATCCAGACCATCAGGTGCAGGAGAGACTGATGTCATGCTTATAAAGCAGGATTAGTGGATGAGAAAAGATAAGTAGAAAAGTCCTTATAGGAGAACATTATCTTCCAGCAGTGAAGTAGGAGGTCACTACATGTAGGGACAAGAGGGACAAAGAGATAGTAGTTATTTTGCAAACTGGACTTGAGCAGAGAGTGAGAACCCCAAGCAGCAAAATCAGTTATTTATCATATAATCCTAAGCAATGCGCATGGACTGACAGTGGAAGTAAAGAGAAACCATTGGTCAACAATGATCATGACCTAGTGTGATTCATCCTACTGGAAGAATGATGGGAAAGGCTATGAGAACAAGATTATAGAAACACTAAGGAAGGAAGTCACCAGCAGTGTGAGGGATGCCGAAGGAATTTTTATATGCTTTTAGGAATGGGGAAGGAGTTGGCAAGGCATTATTACAGGAAAAAGTGATAAAGTATTGCATAAAGGGGCAACACCCTAGGAAGGTGATGAGCATGGTAACTAGATGCCAGCATGAGGAGCCACCCTAGGGAGTCATAGTTTAATGGATATGAGAATTGTTGCATTTGAATGCAGTTAAACTGAAATGTCAGTGTTAAAATATAATTGCAGCCATCCAGGTT
The DNA here is from genome assembly GCF_019279795.1 of Protopterus annectens. Classification (NCBI taxonomy): domain Eukaryota; kingdom Metazoa; phylum Chordata; order Ceratodontiformes; family Protopteridae; genus Protopterus; species Protopterus annectens. The sequence goes on along the minus strand of NC_056739.1, from coordinate 1,700,763,055 downwards.
TAATTTACTATTGAATGTTTTTGCAATTTTTGCCATAACCTGGCTCCTGTTTTTTAGAGACTTGACAGCGGATATCATCAGAGATAAAAACTTATATCTCAGCTTCTGTTAATTTTCCAGTAAGTCATGCAATAATGTTTTGCAAAATGTCCTACAGCACTAAGTTATCAAAACTAATTTGGTATCAGAACTAGTTACCGAACTTGAGACTGTTGAACCTGTCATTTATATTCTGCAGTCAGATGCAAATTATAATTGTTCAGGAGAAATACAATCTGCTAAAAAATCTTGGCATTACCATGTTAACTTTGGTTGCTAATTGTAATGAAGCACAGCTAGAACAGACAGCTGTTGATTCGGCTACTCAGCAAGGTAATAAACTGAAATTAATTTCCATTTAACTTAAAAAATGCAACACAGCAGCAGTTATCTCTCCAGTTCCAAATATGACACATGATTTGAAACTGCAGAACAATTAAATTCATGTCTTGTGATTTGAAATGACAGTGCAGCAAAACAGAACTACAATGCCAAGAGTTATAATGTCCACTATGAGAATGTTCTACAGACCAAAATTAAAAAAAAAAAAAAACAGGTATGGGATTCATAGATTTCAAGAAATACCTGAAAACTGGGATATTAACAAATACTCCAAAACCTATATATGCCAGTGGACAAGTAAGCTTTTAGAACAATATCTGGATACTAAAGTTTTTTTACTTAACACGAATCACAGAACTGTTTGTTTACCAGCCTCTTTGATAAATTTCCCCAAATGAAAAATATCTAATTTTTTGGATGATCAGAAATCACAGCTGTTAAAACTAAGCTGCACAGTTACAGAAAGGAAGGTGCCACAAGGAGTGTTGAGGTTTGCAGAGAAGGTAACAGGTTCCAGTCTTCCTTCAATATAACATATTTATTGTGCAAGAAGCATCTGAAAAGCCACCAAAGTAATACAGGACAACATATATCCTGTGTGTGGACTGTTTAAGCATCTGGCATCGGGCAGGAGATATTGCAGCATCGTGTTTATATCACGTTATCGAAAGATGAAAATAGCGAATGCTATTTCATCGAACCTAAAATATCTAAACCACATAATATCGAACATTCAGAACAGCGATTTTTTTCCTTGGGACAAAATTCGCTATTCCAAAACACATACACACAACACAGGCACACCTAAAAAACATCAATACACACACATACACTTATAATCCTACAACTAACCCTACACTAAACTATACAGACACTACTATCTATCCACTTACCTTAACCCAAACCCTAACCCTAACCCTAAGGTCTGTCACTATCGCACACTCACCTAACCCGCGTCCTAACTCACTTAACCCGCCCCTAACCCTAATTCACCTAACCCTAACTCACTTAACCTGCCCCTAATCCTAACTCACCTAACCTGCACCCTAATCCTAACAACCACACAATCGCACACTTACCTGAACCTGACCCGTACATTTCCACCACAGCGCTGAAAATAGTGAAGCCACAGAACGGCCAACCGAATTCTTTCCCTAGGAAAGAATTCGATGTTCTGCAGCTTCGCTGTTTTTAGCGTTCGCTCAAAACGGGTCGATATTAGAACATTTGAAGTGTTAAAACTTCGATGTTCTGATGTAGACCCCGCAGCATCTACTGCAGAACTACAAGATTAAGTAACAGTTTCTACCCTACTGTGATTAGACTTCTGAACTTGGGCACTAGTCCCAGAGGTCTGGACACATAATAAGTCATTTTTTATTTATCTGTGCAATATATACTTACATAGATTCCAAGTTAGTGCAATATTTATTTATAATATCCATAGTCAGTATTGTTTAACTCACTCCAGTACAATATTAGACAAATAATTTAGGCATTTCAGAACTTGTTTTGTTTTACTTTAAATAGGGTAGTTAATTTAACTCAGGGGAGGGCATTCTTTTCATATATGGATGTTGGTAAATGTCTCTGCTTTTTCTTGCATGTACTGGGAGTAGTATTGTATTTGTTAGTTATGTTTATTCCTTTACTTGTATGTGTTGTTTCACTTCTCTTTGTAATCTCAAGAATTGAGCTGATGCACAAAATTTTGTTTAGGCTACACATGTGTAGTTCTAAATAGCAATAAAGTTTACTTTGACTTTTTTTTTTTTTTACTTTTAATACAAGATGATAAGGTGATTCACTTGTTGAATACCAAAATTAGGATGTATGTAAATTTTCAGGTAGATATTATTCAAGAAATAGGCTGCTTTTTAAAGACAGTTATAAGAAAAAATAGTTGAAAATCTCTTTTTTTTGTATTCATAGCCAAGCTAGTGTTGTAATTAATGGAACCAGGCAAGAAGTTGACCTTTGAAATTAAAGCCTTGAAGTAATTACTTGATGCTTTTCCATCTATATGTCACTTTGTTATATGCAGCATGGACCCCTTACAGATGTCCTGTGGCATAGTGTTTATCTTTTCTTTTTTTATTTCTAAATTAATTAATTGTGAATGCCAGATTAATAATCCATCTCATAATTTAAGATGAAGTGATTTATTTTGAGGGATTATTTATTTATTTGTTTGTTTTTGCTGAGTGGATTAGGTCTATCATATAAATTATTGGATAACTTGTTAGATCCACTGATATAGAGGGTTAAAGCCCTGACTATGACCTAGGTGACCTGAATTCTAGTAGCAGTTTGGGTGTATGGTGGAGCTTGAAGGAGGTGGGGCAGGAATGATGAGCCTGCTGACGTTTTCCAAGAAGGAGTGTTATAGGATGAAATGCTGTACTCCAGCTGTGGTGGAGATGGGAGCAGCATCTGGGTGGAGTGTGTCAGGAGGAATGGACAAAATGTCCACTTTTACTTCCCAGTAACCAGTACAATGTTGGAATATAAATGAAAATAAAGACAACAACACCCAAGCCACTACCTTCTTGTCTGTTGTATGCCAGCTTGTCTTCTGCATAACACACTTCCCCAGTAAGCAGCAACTACCAACCCTGACTTGGAAGATACTAGCCAGTTAACAGGATTAAAATAATACAGTCTGGTCAAGAGAAGGTTCACTAGGAGGGAGGTAGTGCCATATTACAATGGGAGTCAACCCAACCTGAAGATAGCATGGATTGGCAATTAAAAAAAAAAGGAAAAATTATTTGATAATGTAAATGGAAGTGATTTGTTTAGTGGGATTATTTGTTTACTTGTGTTACTGCATCAGTTCCACCATTTAAATTATCACGTGTTATTAATTTGTTAAATGCTAATCCAGTGTGTCCTTAACTGACCTCATATAATTTGCAGCCCCACCCAATATCTGATATACAATATATATACTCAGTGCTGCACTGGAGTATGTTTAAAGTGCACTAATTGCTTGTCCAAGATGTGGGAGTTTTGTTTTGCCATTTTAAATAACTACCATGTAGTCTCCAGGGAGAAAAGGATTATAATTCTAAGACCCTAAGTCAGTGCTGGGGAATCAGACTGCCATTAGAAGGAATGTAACACCACCCCAGTTAACATGTTTTTGCTCAAATACTGTCATGTTGTTTTTCATTGTAAGTGTTATTATCTATCCTACCTAACAGGAAAAATAATAGCCAAGGGCACTGGTCTCAGATATACTTCTGCAGGGCACAGCAATAAAACAATGGGGTTGGGAGGGTGGCCTAATGGTTAAGGTGTTTGCCTTACAAACGCAAGGTGCAGGGCTTGAGTCTCACAAGGGATAATTGGCTAGGCTTAAAATGGCTCGCAAGGGCAGTTAGCTTAGTACTAACCTATGAATCTATAAGTGCTGCAGTGAAATACTAGGCTGATGGGCAGATCAGTTTCTCCTCAGACTTCACTCTGGTATCTTGTTATCTTAGGCCCTTGTTCAGCTGTATAAGCTAGTTTGACAAAGCATCTTCTTTACATTTCTTTTCTGCTGCACACGCTAATTTTTCCAGCATCTAGTTATTTTATGTTTGTTTCATTTCTAAACTAAACAAACTGAACTGATTAAAGCATACAAAGTCTGTACTTTTAGGCAAACTGTGGAAATATGGGGGCAGATCTCTCCTGTCCATAGCTGATCCTTTTAATTTAACGGTAAGGACAGATAGAGGTGTTACTTATATTAAGCTCTCAAACAACTACATAGACTACTGGTCACATTTCTGTATTCTACCCTCCTGTTCAGCTGGGCAAACTTTTGTTGGTATCGTTTGAAGCTACACTCCCATTTGGCTGTACTGTCTACCTTATCTGGTACCAACTTATGTTGTACTCCCACTTGGTGTACTATCTAGTTCCGCCACCATCTTATTATTTTATAACTATGTTCAGCTGCAGAGGCTGCTTCTACTGCCATTTTGTTATAACAAAGTACCATTTAAGGATACAGGTTATTTCTTCTGTCAGCATCTTACATTATGATTCTTTTTTAATTTCTAAGAAAGAAAATAAACTGACAAAACCATACACAATTCATGCTGGGTGGGCAGACAGTATGGGGGGCTTCTGTCTTTAGGTGGTTGATCTGATTTTATGCTAGGAACAAATAGAAATTGTACTTGTATTTTTTATTTGTATTTATTAGCAGTGGAAGAAAACTGATCCACATCAACCTATTTCAAATCTGACCTGGGAGCTCTGTTTCCCTAAATGGTTTGCTGAAACTTAAACAGTCAGATGCACACAGAAGGAATCAAGCCCTGAAATAAGGGAAGCAGTTAGTTAACTGATCATAGCCTTAATCTTGCACTAACTCAGCTAGTTTTGCTGGTGTCTCGTTACTTATGCTTCCCCTGGGCTGCACAGGCTTCTAATGAGGGTGTCTTTTTATACTGCATTCTGTCTGAGATGCACAGAATGGCTGTGTGGACATCTTGCTAGATTACAGTCTGGCTCTGCTTAACAGATCATTTTGTCAGCACCTTGTAATGTTATACTCCCATTCACTCGCACTTTATAGTTCTGCACACATCTCTGTATGCAATATACTGTGAGTACTGGAAACTCTTAAGTAACAAAACAAGAATGAAAATGCAGAGCAGTATAAAACTGGGTTTATCTGAGTTATCTGACATTCAAAAATAGCAATTTGGTGAAAACCTTAAAAGCAGCAGAAGCTAGACTTTATTTTGGAGTTCTGAGCTCTTTGACTTTTTATTGAGAGAAATGTCAATTTAGATGACAAGAAGAAATCATAGTCTTTTACTAAAATACATAATGCAAAGTGAAGTTTTATTTACAGAAAATTATGTTCCAGAATACCCGAGATATATTTATTAAGTTCTTCATTGCAAAATTTCTATTCAAAGATAAATTTTTATTACTGCTATAATGCCTATAACTACATCTATTTATCTATTTCTGTACATATATACATATTTGTGTGTGTATATGATTGTCTCATTTTAGAACAAATGCTCAAAAGAATATAAAAAGAGAAATAATTTTAGATCAGTTTGAAAAGATTGAAAAAAACATGTACCCCCCCTATTAAATATGTATACCAACTCTGAGATTGCACAATGAGGTTAGGGCAAATTCCTAAACCCTGCTGTACTGGGATCTCAAAAATGAAGCTGCCATCAGGCTGGAATGCAACTCTATAAGAATATTTGTTCTTACAGACTGCAATTATATATATATATATATATATATATATATATATATATATGTGTGTGTGTGTATATACATACATATATATATATATATATATATATATATATATATATATATATATATATATATATATATATGTGTGTGTGTGTGTATATATATATATATATATATATATATATATATATATATATATATATATATATTCATAGGTAGGTACTAGGCTAGCTATACAAGCCTAGCCAAAAAGGTACCCTGGCTTTCGCCACCCATGAAAATTATTTTCCCGTGCCTCTGTCAAGCAGAGCCACAGAGGTGATCCCCGGGGTGAATTTCCCATTTCCCATCCAATCATCAAGATTTTTCTTGAAGAGTGCTAATGAGGAGCTTTGTTTGATATAGATAGATAGTTTGTTCCAGAGTATGGGAAGTCTCTGGGACAGGAATCTATCCCTCCAGCATGTTCTGTTTATTATGGTGACAAGATTTAGGTCCCTAAAGCGTGTAGCTCGGAGGGATTGGGATTTCTTTAAGTGGAGCATGTCCAACAGGTCTGGGTTTGACATAGCTTTGTATGTTAGGCAAAGATCGCCTCTGAGTAGGCGATATGCGACAAAGTAAAGCTGGAGTTTCCTGAGACAGTCTGCGTAGAGCATCTGTTTGAGGCCGGTAATCCTCTTTGTGAGGTACTTCTGCGGCCTTTCCAATTGTTGTAGATGTCTTGTGAGGTACATACCAAAAGGGGTGTTGTACTCTTTAATGGGTCTAATGAGTGACGAGTACAGGGGAACAATGACCTCTGTTTTCCTGGATGAGAAACCTTTTGTGATGAGGTGTGCCACATAGAAGGATTTCCTGAATACTGTGGCGATGTGATTATCAAATTAAAGGAGACACTACTGTCCACCTGTGTCCCAAGGTCTCTTATCACACATTCGGTGTTAAGTAGACTACCACCTATGTGGTAGCTCATGAGTACAGAGTTTTTACCAAAGGGGATGGAAATGCACTTTTTGGCATTAAGCTTGAGGCCATGGCTTTGACACCAGGCATCTGTCTCAGTGAGGCCCTTTTTGTAGGATGTCCACATTGTTAAGAGTTTCAGTTATGGCTCCTAGATTGCAGTCATCTGCAAACTTCATTAGCCAAAGACCTTCTGTGTTAGCCTGTACTTCAGAAAAGTAGATACCAAACAGGAGAGGACCCAGGACTGAACCCTGTGGTACTCCACTTGTCACTGGTCTGAGGTCGGATTTGGAGTCTCCTACTTTCACAGTGTGGGTTCTGTCAGTGAGCCAGTTGGCAACTCATCCTGTGACATAGGATTTATACCTAGTTTACTGAGTTTATCTATAATTCCAGAGTGGGGTATGGTGTCAAAAGCCTTGGCGAGATCTAGCTAGGCTGTGTGAACCACCTTACCCTTGTCTACGGCTTTGGTGACTGCTTCAAAGAAGTCAATCAGGTTTAGGAGACATGATCTGCCTTTTACAAACCTGAACTGGGTGGGGTCCAGAGTTTGGAGATTACTAATGTCTTTGTTTATAAGTTCCATGATGATGCATTCCATGGCCTTGCAGACCAGGCTCATCAGCCTAATGGGGTGGTAGTTCCCGGGGTCCATGGTGGCTCCCCCTTTGTGGAGTGGGATAACCATTGCTGTGCGCCATTCATTGGGCACAAAGCCTGAGGTGAGGCTGTGATTGAACATGGTGCTTAGGTGGGGTGCCAGTTCATTCTGTATTTCAATTAGAACGCATCCTGGGATGTTGTCACGTCCCATGGATGCTGTGTTCTTTGCTTTGTAGAGTGTGGTTTTTACCTGTGCAGTCATGATTACAGGAACTTTGCATTCTTCCAGTATAGAGATGGGCCCTTTAGGGGGTGAGAGAGGGGTAAAGTTAGCACTGAACCTGTCTGCCAGGATGTTGGCAATATCAGTTGGTTCTGTATATTTAGTGCCATTGTGCTGTAACTCAGAACAGATCTGAGTGTTGCCATTGAGATTCTTGACATACCTATAGAATGCTTTGTGGATGTCTTTACAGTCAGTGGCGATTTTGTTTTCATAACTAGCTTTTGAGGATTTTTATTAGGGATCTCAGCTTCTTACTGAGGCTGACCAGGGAGTTCTTCCAGTCATGGGATTTTACTCTTTTTTGCAACAGTTTCTTTCTTCTGTTGTAGAGTTTGTTTATGGCAGGGAACCACCAGATTGGCTTCCTTTTTTTGGAGGATAGCACGATCCATGCACTGGTGTAAGTGCTTATAAAGTACATTTGTGTAGGATTCAGCAGTTGTACCTCTCTCTATATATACATATATATGCGTGTGTGTGTGTGTATGTATGTGTGTGTATATATATATATATATATATATATATATATATATATATATATATATGGGTCTACTTTGGAAGCTCAAAATGCAGAATGGAATATTTACTGTCCTCTTCACTGTAGTGCAATCTTGGAGTCTATATATTTAATTAGCAGGGGGTGTGGGGTGCAGGGGCCCCCCTGCATAAATGTTAAAAAAACATTTTTTTTATTGAAGTTACACACACACACACACACACACACACATATATATATATATAGATTTATATATATATATATATATATATATATATATATATATATATGTATATAAAACACAGGTGCATAACCTTTCATCAAAGTGTCATTTCATCGATGAGTGAAAAAAAAAAACAATACAGCTGATTAAAAAGCTGATCATTAATTACCGACATTTTCACTATGAGGTTGCAGTACGGTGGGGATATGCCCTTTCCCCACTGTAGGGTAATCTCATAGTTGGTATATGTACTATTTCTGGGGGGATGCAGAGAGCCTTTCCCAGCAAAAAAAATCTTTCCCTAACAATACCATTTCCAAGATGACACCTGATTTTGGTTTTATAGCAGGGGTTTATGATATAGGTCATTTTACTTGGACATAGTTACTTAATGCTTTATGGTGCAATATTAGTAATATTCAGTGTTTTGCTCACTCAGTCTTTTTTATAATTTGTTTTGAGTATTGGATACTTTATGACCTAATCATAAATTTGTGTGTGTGTATGTATGTATGTATACACACAAGCATACATATATAGTCAAGTAAAAATGTATTAATGTGCTTAAAAAATATTAACATATCTCTCCTGTCCCTAGCTGATGCATCTGATTTCCTGGTAAGGACATTAGAGGTATTGCTTTTATTATTCACCTATTCATCTGCAAAAACTACTTATCCCAAAATTACAGTACTGCTTACCTGTACTAATCCTACACTCAAAATATAACATGTAAAGACTTCAAATAACTGAATTTGGATTACTGACTGATTTCTTCTTATACATCATTATGACTTTATTAACAGATTAGATTGGCTTCCTATCATGGATAGGGCTTCTTTTTTTTTTCTTTTTAGCTCCCTTCTATTTATAATCAGTAAACTAGGATAGTGCCCTTTCACTCCATTGAGAAGAAAACTATAACTGAAAGAATATACTTATTAAAAACTAGGAAGACAATATGAACCTTGCCCGCCCTTGTTTCAAAACATTGAAAAAGCTTTCTCTGTATCAGGCTCTGCTGTTTGTAATCAGTTCCCCTCAGAAATTAGATCTTTAAAAACTTTGAATAATTCAAAAAACTCTGAGAAAACACCTAAACAGTGAAGCCGTGTGCAATTCCTTTTAAGACAGTGGATAATACATTTCAAGCCATTCAGTTTTCTTTCTCTTTATTAATAAAATTCTGCAAAGCAATCCATGAAGCAACTAAAATGCCGTCTAATCTATATATAGTACATGATATGCTATAAATTACTAAACACTAAAATTAGTCAGTATAATACGCTGAGTCAAATAAGTGACATTTATGAGACCCCTTAAATCCTGACAATCTGGGTCACTTAATCAGTGAGAGAGGAGGCTCCAAATGCATGGGCCTTTGTAACTAAAGGAATGGATACTGGTGGTCTCAAGTGCACTCTGGGTGCCTCCAACAACCCTTATGAAAGAGAAACAAAAGAGCCTAGCCACACTGTAGAGAACCAAATGCTCCATAAGGTACGGAGATCTTTGTTGAGAAAGGCTAAATAATATAACAGCAGAACTTAAGAGAAGAAATGAAATGACAGCCAGTACAGACTGCATAAAGCCAGGGTAATATGAAGGTAAACTTATTGCAAGTAAGTGAGCTGCAGAATTTGGTACCAGCTACAGACAGTCATGGTGAACTTGACTGGAGTTTTGGAGGGAGAAACTGGAAAGTATTTAATGGATTTTGTGAAAACTAAGATGGCATAGTGGGAAGATTTTACTTACTTATCACTGGCTATTTTGAAGTTGCCTAGGATGCCAGCATCTGTAACAGAGAGTTACTGAGGTAAATCCAGGATGATTTTGATGCAGTTTATGTCTGCATATGAGAAGGAGCAGGTAATGTGGCAGCTATGTGAACCAAGAAGGAGACTTATGGCAAAATAAAGAGTAGTATATGTGCGTCATGTTTATTCTGATATAACTTTTCAACATGAGCTGTAGTTTACACATACTATTAAGCCTACCTTCTCAACCTCTTAGCTCAAGAAATCTGGATATAGCCAAAAATAATGGGGGAACAAAGGCCCAAAAATAGGGACAAATTTTAAATACCATCATTATAAACTTAAAAAGTAGCTAGAATAATAGGTTTTGCATCAGCATGTATTTTCTGAAGGATTTTTAAATCTGAAACTCTGATGTCTGTCATTATTTAGTGACTTCATATCTCATTGATTTGCCAGAAAACCACACATTTTATAGGGATGAGACCAAAAATATGAGACAAAAGTCTAGACAGTTGAGAGGTATGCTATTAAGTAGGATAAGAGATGTAAATTAAGATATTATTTGACTTTTCCAGCTGAGATGAAAGTTTATTTTCCAGAGAGTATTTTGGCTGTCATCTCAACAGACAGTAGATTGATTATGTAGGACTTTTAAATCTGAGTGACTCTCCCACTTTGGTGAAAATGGACAAGGAATAGTAGGAATAATAGCAAGAGATAAATAGAAAAAGACTGTGGCAGGGAAAGGCATCTTCATAATTGCATTCCTGGCATCATTTTTTTCCAACTCAGTCATATAATTACAGGTTCAGTAAGCTTTGCTGTACAAGAATAAATCTCGTTTCTCTGTACTATTTCACTGAATTGAAATTTAAAATGATTTTAAAAGGCTTAACAGCTGCATATTTTACAGTTTCTCAAGAGTCAGACAGTTTTCTTTCTATGTGTTTTTTTACCCCTTTTGTCTGCCATCAAGCCTGGAATTGATCCCATTTGTCCCATGTAATGGGTATCCCCAGCAAAAGGGCATGAGCTGTCTGGAGGGACCACCACCCAGGTAGCCATGAGATTGCTTTGCTCTCACACAGCATGCCAAAAATAAAGGGAGTATGATGTAGGTCTTAACCTCTCCCTGAATGGATGCGCAACTTCTGTCATTGCATCAGACTCTATATCTTCTCCATACAAATACATACTCAAATGCACCCACAATGAGGGTTAGGCATATGAAGCTTGGTGGCCAAATACCTGCCCCAGGAGCATGTTTTGTGTTGCAACCTTTCCTACAAGCATTTGTGGCACTGGGCAAACATACTGTATCTCCCCACCCATGGGATAGGCACACCCATCTTCATCATGCCAACTACAGCAGACAGCCGAGCTGCTAATTTAACCTAGATTTCCTGGTCAGTAGTTATGGCTTTGTCCCTCTGCACCAACAGAGCTGTTGAGAAGATTTCTCATTAGGCTGTAACTTTTAGGTCTAGACACACTGATAAGTTAAGCTAAATACTTGTCTTATTATCAGCCTCATTGGCAACAAAATCTGTTCCAATATTTCACAATATTCCTTTGAAGTGTTGACTTTTACATCAAATACAGTTAAAGTATCCTCAGTTCATATTTTTCTTCCCCTAACCCCTCCTTTCTCTTGTCACCAAAAAGAAGTGTTAGAAAATGAATGTGGATTCACATACCTCTGCTGGGTCAAAAGCTTTAGGGTAAACCAAACTCAATGGTAAGCATCAGAAGCAGTATTAAGGACTCACCACACAACAGCTTTAGCAAACACTGGGATCAGAGCAAGGCTAATATGGTTGAACAAGCTCCATCAACTAGCTGTGTTGCCTGTATATGTATTTACGGTGTACACCTAGCAACAACTGCTGGGCATAATAGGTTCATAGGTTGGTACTAGGCTATCGGCCCTAAGGCCTATGCAAGCCTAGCCATAACAATTCCCTGGAAATTTCTTCCCACAATATTTACTTCTCTGGGCCCCTGTCTAGCAGGGCGACTGACATAATCCCCGGGGTGAATTTCCTATCTCCCATCCAATCATCAAGGTTCCTTTTGAAGAGGGCCAATGAGGCGCTCTGCTTGACATGTATGGGCAGTCTATTCCAGAGTATGGGGAGTCTCTGGGTCAGGAACCTATCCCTCCAGCATGCTTTGTTCATTGTGATGATAAGGTTTAGATCCCTGGATCATGTGGCTCTGAGGGATTGGGATTTCTTTAAGTGGAGCATGTCCAACAGCTCAGGGTTTGACATGGCCTTGTGTGTTAAGCAGAGATTGCCTCTGAGTAGACGATATGCCACAGAGTATAGCTGGAGTTTTTTTTAGACGGTCAGCATATGGCATCTGCTTTAGGCCTGTGATTCTTTTAGTGAGGTATTTCTGTGGCCTTTCCAGCTGTTGCAGATGTATTGTGAGGTACATGCCAAATGGGGCATTATACACTATAATGCGTCTAATGCGGGATGAGTACAGTGGGTCAATGACCTCTTTTTTTCTGGATGAAAAGCCCTTAGTGATGAGGTGTGCCACATAGAAGGATTTCCTGACTGTTGTGGCGATGTGGTTATCGAAAGTGAGACCACTGTCCACTTGTGTCCCTAAGTCTCTCATCACACTTTCGATGTTTAGTGTCCTGCCACCTATGTGGTAGTTCATGGGTACATGTTTTTTTCCAAAGGGGATAACTATACATTTCTTGGTATTAAGCTTGAGCCCATGGCTCTGGCACCAGGCATCTGTTTCTGTAAGGCCCTTTTGTAGAATATCCACATCATTTGGGGATTCAATAATGGCTCCCAGTTTGCAGTTATCTGCAAACTTTGTTAGCCAGAGTCCCTTAGTGCTGGCTTGTACTTCAGAGAAGTAGATGCCAAACAAGAGTGGTCCCAGGACTGAGCCCTGAGGTACTCCACTTATCACTTGTCTGGAGCTGGATTCGGAGTCTGCTACTTTTACAGTCTGGGTTCTGTCAGTAAGCCAGTTGGCAACCCATCGAGTAACGTAGGGATTTATGCCCAGCTTAGTAAGTTTATCTATGATTCCAGAGTGGGGGATGGTGTCGAAGGCCTTGGCAAAGTCTAGACAGGCTGTGTGGACCACCTTACCCTCGTCCACAGCTCTGGAGACTGATTCAAAGAAGTCAATCAGATTCAGGAGACAAGATCGGCCCTTCACAAACCCAAATTGGGTGGGATCCAGTGTTTGAAGGTTGCCAATGTCTTTGTTTATAAGTTTCATGATAATGCGTTCCATGCTGTAGCAGATCAGGCTTGTCAGTCTGATGGGATGTTAGTTCCCGGGATCCAAGGCGGATCCCCCCTTGTGGAGCGGGATAACCGTAGCTGTGCGCCACTCAATGGGCACGAAGCCTGAGGTGAGGCTATGATTAAACAGGACACTTAGGTGGGGTGCCAGTTCATTTTGTAGTTCATGTAGTACACAGCCTGGGATGTCATCTGGTCCCATGGATGCTCTATTCCTAACTTTGGAGAGTGCTGTTTCTACCTGTGTGGCTGTGATTATCGGAATTTGGCAATCTTTTGGTATTGAGATGGGCCCTTTAGGGGTGAGAGGGGGATGAAGTTGGCACTAAATCGATCTGCCAGGATATTGGCAATATCCTTTGGATCAGTATATTTAATGCCATTATGTTGTAGCTCGGAGCAGATCTGAGCATTACCATTTAGATTCTTGACATAACTATAGAATGCCTTGTGGTTGTCTTTGGAATCTTTGGCAATTTTATTTTTGTAACTAGCTTTTGAGGATTTTATGAGGGATCTCAGCTTCTTACTAAGGCTGGTGAGGGAGTTTTTTTGCATCCTGGGATTTTCCTCTTTTCTGCAACAGTTTCTTCCTTCTGTTGTATAGTTTGTTTATAGCAGGGGACCACCAGATTGGCTTCCTTTTTTTGGAGAAGGTCATCTTGGTTCTATTTGGGATGGCACGATTCATGCACAAGTGGATGTGCTCGTACAGTGCCTTAGTGTAGGATTCTGCAGTCGAACTTCCAGATCCTGTCTGCTTGGGTGTTGTGAAGTTTGTCACTTCTGACTTGCAGTAGCATGAAGTTGGCTTTGGAGAAGTTTTTTAAGGAGGTTTCCTTACTGGGGGGTGGGATGTGGATGTCAAGGGAGATTTGCTTATGGTCAGACCTGACCAATGAGGGGGTGACCACTGGTGTGGAGCATCTGTCTCCCATGTTGGTAATGACCAGGTCTAGGATATTGGAGCCCCTGGTGGGACAATGGATTAGTTGATCCAGGGCGTTGGAATTTATAAATTCCAAGAACCATTGGGAAAAGGAGTTGGTGCCTGAGTAGTTTTCCCAATTAATGGCAGGGTAGTTGAAATCTCCCAGTATTAGGGTGTTTGGTTGTATCTTAATATTTTCCAGTATGTTTAGGAAGGTGTAGTGAGAATCTTGGGGTATGGTGGGGGATCTGTAGAAAGCTACAGTTTGGATTGCAGTCTTACCTAGTGTTAGTTGCACCTGGAGAATTTCAGATGCATTGTTTTGGGTAACTAGCCTGGAGGTGTGAATATCCTTGGTGAATATGGACACTCCTCCACCTTTAGTGTTTCGGTCTTGGTTTTGTGGCCGAAAAGTGTGGTAAGAATTGTAGCCTGGTATTGCAGAGGTGCTCTCTGGAGCCTTGAACCAGGTCTCAGTCACTGCACAGATATCGATGTTCTCCATTTTTAGGAGTGCCTCGAGAGAGTGCATTTTGAGGTTTAGACTTCTAGCATTGAGTAGCATCACCTTCAGATTTTGCATGCTTGTATCTGTTATGGTGGTGTTTTTTTCCTTTGAACCTTGCCTAAAAAAGGCACTATAGAGGTAGCAAGAGATTTAGCCAGTAACCTGAATCCCAGGGGTGACAGGTGCAGACCATCTCTGGCAAAGCATCGTGGTTTGTCGATCATGTCTTCCTAGGCAGACAAATACTGGATCCCCTTTGTGTGACACCAGAAGCTTAGCCAATTGTTGAAGTCAATCATTTTGTCCTTATACTGTGGTATCATTCTGGGCGAAGGCAGGATGCTACTAAGGGCTAGGGTCATACCTGCCTGGGTTACATGATTCAAGAGCTCTTCCATGTCTCTTTTCATGTAGTCCAGTGAGGTACGTCTCAAGTCATTCACTCCAGCATGGACAATGACAGAGTCGTATTTGTACTTGTTGTGGAGTGACCTGAGTGCATGCATTATGTGGCAGATCCTGGCACCCGACAGGCAGCTGACTGTAATTTTCTCCTTGTTCAGCCTTGTGAGTGGGACATCAGTGTGCCTGACTATAGAGTCACCTATGACTAAAGTGTTGGGTGCATTGTCTTGCCTTAGGGGCTGTTGTTGGTTGGCACACTGGTGTTGTGAGCTATGTGTCACTTTGGTTGTGACTGGTGTTTGCTTGCGTTTTGGCTTCGGAGGTCCTTGTTGCTTGGGCAGGTTAATGTTAAGGGCCTCCGCATATGTGGGTTTAGTATTGCTATGTGTGGGTGTTGATGGTGTGGGTTTTGAAGGGCTATGAGCTGCTAGAGGTGTAATGCAGGTGTTAGCCTTCTCCTCTTGACTGTCTAGCACAATCTTGACCGGGGAGAGCTTTGCTTCCAGTTTGGCTATGTAAGTGCATCTCTTGCAGGTTGTAGTGTTGGGTGGTAGGAGGAGAGGATTGTCTGTGTACATGAGGCAGTTGCCGCATTGCCCCAGTATGCCCCGATTCACCAGGTGGACAGGAGAAATCACCGGAAGTTGACCCTTGGATATGCCTGTTTAGGTGCTTTTTTGTAAAGTTTAAGAGCTGTTTTCCCTTACCTTTGCAAGGTACTTTGCAATTGTAGGCTGTTTAGTGCCTATGATTTATTTCTCCTTATTGACAAGGAGAGCTAAGTGCTTGTATCAGTTTCAGGCTTCCTAGTGCTTTCCAGCAGGTTCTAGAGCAAGTGCTAGTCACAGGGGTTCAGATTTTAGTGCTACTACAGAGAAACCAGCTAGTTTTAAGGGACAATTTGAAGAGCAGACTTTCTGGCACCTGGAATAGTATAACTGTAGCCTCGTAGTGCTGCACAATGTGAAAAATGTGCAAACACAAGCGTTTTTAAGCCAGAAAGTTGAAAGGGATAGAAATCAGCCCAAAAGGCTAACAAAATTACAACTTCAGAGCTGGAAACCACTCCTCCAGCGCTAGACAGGCAGTACAAGGCTCACCAGTCCCACTGGTAGGCAGTAGGACTTCCCTCTACCACAGCAAGGTCTGGATAGCTCTGAGCACAGAAAATAAAGTCCTGAAACAAGCAAAGCCTGGGATATGGACTGGCTAGAAAAGGTGGGAAACGAGCAAACAAGATAGTATATATTTTTTTTTATGCTGAAACAGGCTAAACAATACAATGATACAGTAAATAAACACAGAAAAGGCTAACACACTTGAGTGTGCAGTCCTAAACAGTAAATGCAATTAAAACTTTACAAAAGTTAGCAATTTAAAACTTTTTAAATGAAGCAAGGCAAGTGCACAACTGAAAAACGATTTAAGAGGCAGTAACACAGCAGAATAAGTAGCTAGTCTACATATACAGAGAAGTCTATATATACAGAAAAGCAGCAAAAACACACAAACACTTCAGATGCAGTGCAACCTAGAGCACTTGAGTTGTAGCAATATTAAGGCAATTACAGTTATAATAAATGCTCTGAAATATACTCTATATTTCCAAAATGTTTGAGAAGCACAGTTAGAACATAAGGAAATTCAGGCAATTTTTTATTTTTTTTTGAAAGGGAAAAAGGAGAAACAGAAGGCCTTATCAAATGTTCTGTCTGTATTAGGTAGAATGAGCTAATGACACTAGACTGGGAGGAGTGTCCCAGATCAGATCTACAGTAGGGGCGGGCAACTGCAAAGCCACCAAGTATAACAGCAAGACACCAACAGGGAGGCTGGGTGGGAATAAACTACAGAAAGCCACAAAATGAAAGTTTTTAAACAGATAAAGATTTGTAAAGATACAGAATGCTTTTAACTGCAAACAAATCAGTTACCCGTGCAGATTACAATAAAAGTGCTATATATAAATTGCTAGAAACAATAAACTGTATAAATAATCGAAAAAAAACAGGATACTTATATATCTCAGCTAAGAGTTGGAGTCAACACCTCTCATCCACTCTGCTCAGTGTGTATAGACAGAGACTCTCTCAAAGTTAGGGCTTAAATACCAGAAGAACAACTTTTTTTTTTTTTTACAAAAACACAAAAGAACCAGCCCCCATTAGCCGGCAGCCTATTAGTACAATCTAGCCAAGGTAAAGAAAAGCTTCAGCTAATTCAAGAAAGCACTACAGAAAGCCACAAAATGAAAGTTTTTAAACAGATAAAGATTTGTAAAGATACAGAATGCTTTTAACATAACATAGCATATCATCAGTCATGTTTCTTTAGATTCCATTGTCTTTTAGGAGATGAGGTGTAATATTAATACAGGCTATCTCTGACAGAACTAAATGGGTTGGCGATGATGTTGGTGAAGTATTAACAGGGTAGCAAATAGGATTTGCGGTGGTGGTGCTGCGGTAGCGCTGTCGCCTCATAGTAAGACGCTGTCCGGTTCAACTCTCAGCTAGAGCGTCTTCTGCGTGGAGACATGCATGAATGGGCATACCTTCGTTGAAGGTTGTGCATTAGGGCTGGCAACTCAGCACGTAAAAAATCAACTGCCAATCATTAGCGGACCGGAGTTCCGCTGTGGCGACCCGTAACCGGGAAAAGCCGAAAGAAACAACAAAGTTACCTTAGAAATAGGAGTAATACAGTGGGTTATTTGCACAAATGCAGACCTGCAAAAAAAAAAAAAAGAAATAAAAAAAAGAACAAGCTGAGTAATTACAGGCTTGTTAATGTCAAACAGAACACTAAGGTCCCTAGATAAAGGGATTCTCTATATACAAACCCTCTAAGGCAGCTAGATAAAGCTACAAAAAAACTCACACTACATTGCAAAAGCATGGAACTCTCTTCCAGTAACATTGAGAACTGCCACTAACCTACTTGCCTTTAAAACTATACTGAAACAGCACATGCTGAACTCCTGTCTGTGCCATTGCTCTGACCCAGGCTAATCTCTTCTCCAGATCAGACCAAACTGCATCTCTCTTTCACTGTCTCGCAACCTATACCCCTTTCACTCTGTATCTGTTATTTGCATATCTACTTCACTTGCTTAAATATTTACCATCTGCTTTATGTCAGTGAAACTGCTTACTGTAATTCAGAAATGTTGCTGCTATCTGTGTATGAAGTTTTGTTACTTTCTGTATGTTCTTGTCCTCTGTACTGTACTTGTAACTCATGAAAAAAAAAATATGTTTCCTGTATAAAGATTGCAAGTCTGTATGTAAATGGAGCTTTTCTCCCTGGGCCTCCACTAAAAATGTGTTCTTTCTGACCCAGTCTGACCTTCCCAGTAAACAAATGTCAAATAAATAAATAAATAAATAAAATTTTCATGCCATTTTCCATGGAAGGCTATGGAAAATATTATGTACAGCAAACTGGTAGTGTTCCTTAGTGTTAATTGCCTTGTAAGTGGCTAACCTTTGAACCAGTGCTGTGGCTGAGTCACCACCGAGCTAGTCAGACATGTGTGTGTGTGTGTGTGTGTGTGTGTGTGTGTGTAGTATACATGTAGAATTCAGTAAGGTGTATATCATCCCAGAAATTGTAGTGAAATTAACGGACTTAAAATGGTGATGTATGAAAAGAAACTGAATAGAGGCACAGGATAAAAGCTGGAGGGTGATATCAGGCCCCTTATTGAAATGTCAACACTCAAAATGTCAAGTATTGACAATTTGGGGAAAAAAAGACCGGAAACACAGGTGAAGAACAAATTTTGAAAATCACTCTTCTCTTAAAACTTCTTTTGCAGTGGGCAAATCTCCCCTTCCCCAGATTTATATATACCAACTCTGAGATCTCCATACCTTGGAGAAAAGAAAATATTCTAAGAAATGGAATCTCGGACTTAGTATATGTAAGTCTGTTCTTCCTTCCATTCAGTCTCCTTATTTTGGGACTCACTCTACCAGGTCCTAACATTTCAAATAGCTACTGTGATATCAAGAGACCCCCAAATATAAGCAGCCTTTTGTCCTCAGGGCAGGTTTACTCGCAATTCACAAAGTATAGTGTATTTTGCATCTTGTTCAACCTGTCATTCATATTATGTTGGTAAAACTACACGAAAATTAAATGTTAGGATAGGGGAACAATCTATGCTATCAGGAATAAGAACGCAACAATTGCTTTAAGTAAACATGCCATGGTTTGCATTGGTTTTAAAAAGTTTTTATTTAATGTTTTAGAAACTGTTAATGAAAATACACAAGGTGGCGATGTAGATTCGCTGTTGGAATACAGAGACTTGGTTTGGCAAATTAAGTTAAATGCAAACACGCCACCAGAACTGAATGATAGTTTGAATATAAAATATAAAATATATTTTAAGATTAAAGATGTAGTGAGAATTTTGATTGGCTAAAGGAATGTTTGAGGTTAGTGTTTAAATGAGATTTAGGTCTGTGTTGTTTTGTTCTGAAAAGGTCTGTTGAATAAAAGATGAAAGCACTACACATTACAAGGTTTGGAGAGTCATCTTTTCCATTTAGTGTTTTCTGTTTCAGGTTTGGCCTGGGAAAGAATAAGTAAAGTACACATTAAAATACACACACATTTGGATGGCTAAAGAATACAAACAATTCATTCAAGCCTAGAACACCTTTTTCTGTACTTCAGTAAACACCCATACCTCCTTACGCAGTGACATACCAGCTAATACTAGGGAACATTAGAAAAGACGAGGAGTTCTATAGGGCTCAGTGATGGGTCATGTTTGTGTGAACATACTTGGGTTGGGTGGGGGGGTCTATATTACATCCTCGGAAAACCTCTTCAGCGAATGCTTGTTCGCTGACCAATAAATAGCGAAATCCAACTTCTTCGAACGGACGTTTCAGCAAATTTTTTCCTAGGGGAAAAAAATCACTTGGCCAACCAAAAACCAGACAAACTTTCAAACCCTTCAAAGTAGGGAGCTTCACCCCCCCACACACTCCTCAATATGGGGGGCTGTGCCCCCCAAGTAAATATACCAACTCCAAGATTGTGCTACAGTGGGGAAAAGGACAAATTCCTGATGATGGGCAAGCATTTTTCCTCTGGGAAAAAATTTGCTGAAATGGCCATTCGTGGGAGTTAGATTTCGCTGTTTATTGGTTGGCAAACAGGCATTCACTGAAGAGGTTTTTTGAAGATGTAATATAGACCCGGGTTGGGGATATATGTTGATAACACCAACATTTGAGAGGTGGTCGTAGAGGGGGTGATTCCATTCTCCAGGCAGACAGCAGTACCATAGAGAATGGAGTTGGGCTTTCATGTAAAAAAGTGCAAAGTTAGCCAATGTGGTAAGGGCAATCTTTGAAAAACATATGTGATTAGAAAATGACCCCATGAAGGACAGAGGAGGAGGGTATTAGTTAGGGGGGGGACTCATAAAGTCCCCTAAGCTGAGTCATGCTTTGCAGTATTACAAGGCAGTGGTTAAAGCTGATAGGATGCAGATTTGAGGTTCTTGAGGAATGGGCTATAGAGATGTGGAGGTAAATCTTCCATTGTACAAGATACTGATAAGGTCATGTCTGCACTATTCCAATATATAAGATCTTGATAAGGTAACATCTGCACTCTTCCATTTTACAAGATATTGATAAGGCAAAATCTGCACTATTAAATTGTACAACATATTTATCAGTACTCTTCCATTGTACAAAATATTAATAAGGTAGCATCTGCACTATTCCATTGTACAAGATATTGATAAGTAAACATCTGCGCTATTCCATTGTACATTATATTGTTAAGATAACATCTGCACTCTTCCATTGTACAACATATCGATAAGGCAACATCTGCACTCTTCCATTCTACGAGATATTGATAAAGTAACATCTGCACTCTTCCATTCTACAAGATATTGATAAAGTAACATCTGCACTCTTCCACTGTTGAAGATTTTGATAAGGTAACATCTGCACTATTCCATTGTACGTGATATTGATAAGGTAACATCTGCACTCTTCCATTGTACAAGATATTGATAAGGTAATGTGCACTATTCCATTGTGCAAGATATTGATAAGATAACATCTGCAGTAAAGACATGAACATCTCCCTGTTGAATGTGTCCAGTTTTAACTGTACAGAGGAAGGGATATTACATTAATATAAAATCTGCAACATAGAATTACTAATATAGTACAGGGATTGGAGGGTTTGGAGTGTGAGGATAACTTGGTGGTGCAGCGGTAGTGTTGTCACCTCACAGCAAGAGGTTCTCCCGTTTGATTCTCGGCTGGAGCGCCTTATGTGTGGAGTCTGCATGTACTCCCCGCGGTTGAGTGACATTCAAAAGACATGCGTGAATGGGCGTGCCTTCGTTGAAGGTTGGGCGTTGGGCTGGCACCTCTGCAGGGTAAAAATCTACTGCCAATCATTAGCAGACCAGAGTTCTGCTGTGGCGACCCCTAACCGGGAAAAGCCGAAAGAAGAACAAACAATATTCAATTATCACAGCTTCATTCTTCAAAAAAATCTTTGTACTTTTGAATAGTGTACATTTCCCTTTTTCCTATAGAAATTAAAACCCCAGCCTGTGCGGTCTCTCCATCTGTCACTTTTTTCATCCATCCATTATCTTGGTAGCCATCTTCTGCACCCTCTTAACAGGATGATCTTCAGGAGTTGAATGTTATATTACAATTATGACCTCACTGGTGACCCACAATTTAAGGGAATGACCTACTTCCCTTGAAAGTCCATGCATCTGGAGATGCAGCACTTTATCCTGTTGGACATGTCAAGTGGGTTTTGCTCTGCTGCTGGTAATTCATCACAGTTGTAGTTATTTCTGCCAAGGTTAATTTCTGTTTATTCATTTTAAGCTGAACCACCGAAAGCCAGTACCTGGGTTGTGACTGGCTAACTGATAAACTGTTATTTCAACTGATCCTTAGCATCTACTATAAAGGTTATGGTGCTAGCTTTTTAAAAAAAATCTGTGGTTAAGTTGACATTTTCATTACACATTATTTCTTCTATCTTGATTCTCTCTGCAGAGGATAATCCTGTTCTCTATGTCCAATGTTAAATCATCAATAATGAAATAAATAAATGCAGGATCTAGAAGATCCATCTGGCACAATGCAGTGGAAATGTGTCATTTGACTGACAACCCTTTCAGTGAGTGCTGAGTGATTGAAAAAATTTGGCTTAAACAACTTTTGCTGTCAGCAGAGTGTTCCTTTTTTTTCACCATTGTGCAGCCTTGGAGTAGGTGTATATGTAATGTAAATTCAGGTGGTGTGGGGTGTCTCTTTACATGTGGGGGCTACAGGGGGGCTTACCTCCATGAAAAAACTTATCTCTAAGGTTCAAGAAAAGTTTTTTTTTTTTTGATTGCTTGGCACTGGATGAGAGAGGTGTCAACTGAGTGACATGAATCCAATGCACTGTATTTACAGAGCTGACAGTAACATAGTTATAGTCAAGTAACTTTGCCTGTGACCTGGTCTATTGCATCGTAACTTCCATTTAATTACTTTCTCATGTAACAGCCAAATACATAAAATATTATGCAAATAATCCCAGAGTTATGAGAATGGCTTTCTAAACACAACTGAATGTAAATTTCACACTGTAATTTGTAACATGAATTCACATACAATAACTGATTTTCAGTTAACACCTTTATGCATTGTACACACACTTTCCAACATCACTTTCAATTTTCATGAACACTTTCTTCATTCACATTTATCTAATTCCTGCCCGCCCTCTTACACCTTAATCATCTTGAATGTTAGTTTGTATGTACTGATCTCACAAATGCAGTCATTTATATAAATGTAATTTACTCCCACTCTTTCTCAAATATCTCTTCTTTAATTCCTTTAGTTCTTTCATCCTGTTTAATACCTCTTATGTGGTTGTTTATTTGAGTTTTTCCTTATCATTTTGTTTTTTGGCTACCAACATCATTAATCTTAAAAACACCTTACTATATACAGTGACATTTCTAATTCTCTTCCAGCTCAGTCAGTTTTGTGTGTATTATGTGTTTTGTAGTGTAACAATGAGTAAAAAGGTCACACAGACAAACCAGTCAGCAAAAACTAAAGAAAAATCTAGCCAAGCTAGAGTTTCCAGTGTGTGATTCCTTAAACCTCTTGTATTAGAGGCACATGGGATATATGCAAATGACCCCTTAAGGACATCAGGTATTCCAGCTATATGGAAGTTCTGAATGCCCATTATTTTCTTCTTTTTAAGTTTGTTATGGACAAATTCAGGCCAGTAAAGCCAAAGTCCACTAGCTGTTTACATGTATGTTTCCAGTCTTTAAATGGCCTTCTCAGCACAACATAAGTGGACTGTTTGGCTAACCTGTAGAAACACAGGGTTGTCATACCCAGCTGATGTCTATAACCATTAGGATGTCTGCAAAATATCCCAACTAACAAACTAAAACAATGAGTAAAAAGGTCACGCAGACAAACCAGTCAGTAAAAACTAAAGAAAAATCTAGCCAAGTTAGAGTTTCCACTATGTGATACCTTAAACCTCTTGTATTAGAGGCACATGGGATATATGCAAATGACCCTATGATTTTTTTTTTTTTTTACTTGCTCTATTAGAACCAGCTAACCTTGCCGAATTGAGGTGATTAACATGGAAAATAGTTTTACTGATTGCTCTGACTTCTGCAAGAAGAGTATTTGTGTTGCAGGGTCTTATGGTGAGTCAATCCTTCCTCATTTTCCACAGTGACAGGGTTTCTTTTTTATTCCTAAAGTAGTATCCGAGTTTACTTTAAGCTGAACTATCCACCTCCCTGTTTTCTTTCCTTAACCTAAAAATGAGGGAGAAAGGATAGTTTATACCTCGGATGTCCAGAGACAACTCAGACACTATATAGACAGAACTAAATCTTTCAGAGCAATTGTTTGTTTCTTGTGAAGTTAAGCCTGTGCCAAGAAAGACTATTTTCACTATTTTCAAATGGTTGTCTAAGGTTATTACTTTTTGTTATAATCATCACAACAAAACTATTCCAAGCAGGTTCAAGGCCCAGTCAACCAGGGACTTGGCTTCATATATGGCTTTTTGGAAAGGGCAGGATTCTAGATGTATTCTAGAAGCAGCAACTTGGTCCTCTGTATATACCTTTACAAAGCATTATAAACTTGACTTTTTCTCCAGGTTTAGGGCAGGCTCTGCAAGCTCCATTTTCCAGGGGCTCCTGGACTCTTCTGTTTCCACCTCCCAAATGT
Organism: Protopterus annectens; assembly: GCF_019279795.1. Classification (NCBI taxonomy): domain Eukaryota; kingdom Metazoa; phylum Chordata; order Ceratodontiformes; family Protopteridae; genus Protopterus; species Protopterus annectens. The sequence goes on along the minus strand of NC_056739.1, from coordinate 1,700,738,696 downwards.
AGTAAGCTAGGGTAATCTACTCGGGTCTATATTACATGATCGAAGTTTCAAAACTTCAAATCTGATATGATCGACACCATATAATCAAAGTTTGGAAATTTTGAAAATGTAATAAAACACAACAGCCTACAAAAACAAACCATTTAAATGCTCTAAGCCGGGTACAAGCCCCCCTGCACCCCCCACACCCCCTGCTGCTTAAATATACCAACTCCGAGATCTCAATACAGTTCAGAAAAGGGAAATCTCCATTAAAAGATTCGAAGTTTAAAGACTTTGATCATATTGTGTCGATCATATCAGATTCAAAGTTTCAAACTTCAGTCTTCTGATATAGATCCAATCTATTCATATAGCTAAGGCTACTGCAGCAGTGATCAGTATGATGAACATGGTACAGTTGTGTAAATAAACTTACCATAACAATAGATGCTCAAATACTGCAGTAGCTGCTCTTTACCCCCTTGTTTTTAGTATGTTGTTTGTGCCAGGGTGTGGTTATTTTAATTTTTGTTCTTACTAACATTGTCCTTTCAGGGCTCAGCCTCCCTCTGTTAGCAGGAAAGTTCTGAAGGGCTTGGCACCCAAATCTGTCTTTTAGTCAGTCTTGTTTGAGCTGCCTGATAGTTTGGGTGCATGGAGGGTGCCCTGAAGCTTTGGAAGCTGGACAGCTGTTTTATCCATGGCAGGATATAAACCATATAGCAGCAGGGATCTTTCTTACATCTACTGTTATGTTAAGTTTACTTACACAACTGTATTTTCTTGCAGCCTGGGGAAACACACTATTAAAACAGAAGAATGTTATAAGCCACAAAAGGTTTCTGATGACTCATGCTAAAATCGCCACAGTTAGAACATTTTCCACTTTCAAATATCCCATATGCCTCATATTCCATTATCCATCTACCCTCCAGATAGCATGTAAACCCCAAATGTGTCTGTAACAGAACAGCAACTTTAGCAGCAGGGCAAGCAATAAGGATGTAATGTTTATACTCACTCAATGATATACACTGGCTAGAGCATTTCCAGTCATCTGAATAATGCCCTTTTAAGGACCACTCATACCAGTCAGAATTACCCAGAAAAATATATTTTCCGTCAAGGAATGCTTAATAATACAACACCTTGCTCCCTTTTTTTTTCTTTCATGAAGTCCCACCTAGTCCATATCCCTTAGAAAAGCTGTTATGAGGCAACACCTTTGTCATTTAGCACTGCCAAGCTCTGGAATGACCTATCACTGTATCTGAGACAGCAATCCCAAAAAGCTTCCTTCAGAAAAGCACAAAGAAAAAAATCACTTTTATCAAAATCAGGTATGTAGCTACATCATAGGTACCACATAATTCCTTCTGTCTCAACAATCTGTTGTCTAATCAATTATTAAGCCTTCTGCGTGTACTAAAACTTCCACATCATCTAATGATTTGCATTAATGTGATACGATGTCTGTGGTATAGCTGTAGGAGTATTTTCTCTCATGTGTCTTTTTCACTGGTATTATATATATATATACAGAAAGTCATGTAATAAACGTATTTACCTCTGCATCATTGAGTGCTCTTGCACCAAAGTGCACAAGCTCAGGATAAAGAAATTAAAAACCTGCATAATCACAAATCAGAATATTGATATACTGGATGTATATCAGACAGAATGTCGATGATCCCTTTCTCGAACTATGTTTAAATCACGGGATGTTTTTTGTGCATTGGAGCATACCATCGGATGTCAAAACTGGCCATGTAATGTTGAATTCGTACATTACTGTATGGATTTGACAATTTGGCTACAAGTCAACTCAATTTTTGCTTATTAGTGTCAACATTACTGTGTTTCACACATGTGCATGTCGACATTATGATAGTAAACCAAATCAAACACCTTCTTGCTAGGGAGTACAATCATCTAAACATTGAGTGGCACACCTACACATCTAAAAAATGGACATGCTTGGCATTCCCTAGACTTTTTAACATTAGCACAAATTGCAAAAACTACTCATGAAAATCTCATATACCCTTGACTTGGCCATTACCAAACAAGCCCCCACCTGTACCCCACTTTGCATCGTTTCATCCCTAGTGAAATCTAATCATGAGTCACCTTCTCTGTCAGGTGTAGTGGTACCACCCCATCACCAAACCACCTTTAGAGACTTTTCCAGGGCAAATCTACTTCAGCTTGTATAAGACCTAGACAAAAATTCCCAATAATTCCTCAAAATGATCACAACTAAGAGGGCTGCCACATTCACTTCCAATTTGTAGCAAAATTCCAACAGCTGTGTAGAAAATTCAGCACCCATCCACCCTAAATACAATTATAAATTCAAGAAGAAACCTCTTTGGTGGAACTACCTTATTAATAAACTATACAAGAAAATAAGAATCATAATGGCAAATTATAAAAACAAAAATCTCCCTCCCTTACCTTGAGACCACAATGAAACATGCCATAAAGGAACTTTAGAGCACAACTAGAAAATGAAAAGCAGAGTCTGAGCTTAAGGTTGCTCTACATACCAAAGGAAATTGCAAATCTTCTTCACTTGTGTCAAGAAAGTAAGGAATAATATCCAACAATGTACCAGACTCATGTATAATATTACACATTCTGACTTCAAGGATATAGCCAATATATTAGGAGACAAATTTAGTGATAACTTCCCACACCACTCCACAAAGTTATCCATGTAGAGTATTGCAAAACAAAATAAATATCTTCACATCTGAACATACACAAAGGTTTTGTTTATGCAAAATGTCGTAATATATTAAAATGCTAACAGATACCTAAAGTAGACATATGTTATCATTCTAATTGTATGGTCAAAGAGACAACATGGGCAGACAAAAAAATCAAACATCAAAAAGCACAACAGAGGCTTGCTATTTTACAGGGTCAATTATAACTTTTGCATTGGCAGTACAGTGTCAGGAATCAGGAAATATGTTAAATGCTGTTTGCACATAAAACCACTACCAGCAATTGTCACCCAGAAATGATTTCCGAGCTAAGTCCCTTACTAATAGAGGCTGGCAAACTTTAGCACAGTGTTGTCAAGCTAACTGCCCTTCCAACAGATTGCTGTCTATATTCCAACTGCAAGACTGCATTTATTCCACTGCAGAATCAAAAGGGAATGTATTCAAAACAGCTTGTATGACAGCAGTCAGAAAAAAGAGAGTGAGAGAGAGAGACAGAGAAGGTCAGAACATGTATTTGTAATAAATGGAAGTTCTGAACAACATCTTGACATTTGAGAAGACGCAAAGATAAAGACATCACAAAATCTAATTATAGCAGAAGCAGGTAGTAAAATCCATCTGTGTACACATATTACAGAAAAAAAGTTAAAATTCTAATATATAACAACTGTACATACCTTCTGCATTTAGGATTTATTCTTCGCTCAACAATCAACTTCCCTCTCACAGCCCAAACCTTCTCCATCACCCTATTCATGTTAGCACAATTCAAATCAGGCTGAACAGTTGTGCAATACATAGCGCCCCACTCTTACATCTGTCATTTCAATGGCCACTTAAGTTAATTTTTTCATTTGATGTTTATAAAACCTTCATCTAGTTATACTGTGAAATTCCTATCCCATATATTCTAACTTTCCATAATAAACCTTCTCATCCTATCTTATGTCACATGCTCCAAACACTAATGACAAACGTCACAATCTAAAGCTCCAAAGTGTATGAGAAGGCAAAAAAAATTGGACGGCAGCCACTGAGCAAGTTAGTCAATCCTGCAGCCAATCCAGAATCTTAAAATAATGATTTGGTGAAGAAAGAAGCACTTCTAAGCCATTTAAACCCAGCACACAGTCTGAATGTGGCACAGATACAAAACACAGGATTCAGCCAACAGAAGCAGCTTACCTCTCAACTTCTTTGCTAAAGAATTCTGGGCAAAGTCAAAAACAATGGGGGAAAACTTGGGACATTATTTTAAAATATTATTGTACTTCACTTAAAAAAAGTTGTTAAGATGACAAGTTTAACATAAACATTTTCTGAACAATAAGTATGAGATTATAATGTTAGACAATACTGGCTTACTGTAATCCCTAATTATTTACAGGAAAATTAAAAAAAATTAGGATAGGGTAGGACAAAAATGTGAGGTAAAATCAGGTACTTTTTAAAAGTATGAATAGCAGAGAGGGAGAAGAAATGGACCATTAGTTATCCAAAATAATAATGACAAACAAATATGAGCAGCGATAGTGAATTCACCAACTTACAACAGCAGAGAATACAATTCTGATTTTTTTAAAGATGCTGGTTTAGAAAACATACTTACCAGCTTTCATGCCTGTACTCTTCTAACTCTAGCAGGACACCCCTTCACTTCTACAAAGTTTACAAGGATTAAATCAAGGATTAACAGAAAACCCCAAAAGAAAACCAGGAAGTCGCTTTCATGTTTTGTGGCTTTGTCACCTTCCAGGGAACATTTACACCTTTTAATCAGACAATTAACACCTTCCATACAAAATCGGGCTGAAACAATAATAAAATGAAAATACCTGATGAGTTGTAAATTGCAGTGCAGTCTCAAATCATGACGTTTTTATCCACTGCACAACCGTTTTTTCTTTCCTTGATACAGCTAAGGTGGTTCCTCCTGGGTCCTAGTGCTTAACTGTGCTCCTCCCATTCACATTATTTGTACTGTAATGTGTACAGTGCATATGCCTCCCGATGTAGTGTGTGTGTGTGTGTGTCATACACCTAATCCAAAAAAATGCATTTTTGAAAGAAAAATGTCCAAATGTCAGACGATCAAAAATTAAACAGAATAAAGAAAAAAATCTGTTTTGAGGGGAGTGGCTATCACCCCTGCAACCCCCACACCACCTACTAATTGTAATTACTAACTCTGAGATCAGAATACAGTGGGAAATGGGGAAAGTCCCCAACTGACACCATACCATGTCCTTGTACTAACAAATGCTGGCATTCTTCGGTCAAATGCGTCTTCGACCAATTGTTCTACATTCCAAATGTTTGATATTCTGAACATTTGACCAGCTATCCATACGTATATATGTGGAGTGAGGTAAATTAATTGGTGCTGTAAAATAATGCAGCACCGAATATCATCCACAGAATATTAAACAACAAAATGCTGACACTGAAATACATAAGCACTAAGACATAGGTTTAGAGCATGCACATTACAAAATACTGTTTTTGTAGGGGGGCAAGCCCCCTTGCACCCCCATGTTGGAGGCTATGCTCCCCCGATAAGTAAATAAACCAACTCTGAGGTTGCTAAATAGTGGGGCAAGAACATATTCCCCAAACCCAATATTACAATGATTTGCAACAGCACTGTTGATCAACTGGTGGTGGAATGCAGAAGTCCAGGAAGTCATCGAAAGAAAGAAGGCCTGTAGGAAAAAAGTGGGAGAGAGAAAAGATGGATCAGGCTAGATAGGAATACTGGTTGGATAAGAAAGGAGTTGAAATAGCAAAGAACAAGATGTTCTACTAGCTTCTGGAAAGTAAGTTAGTAGATGGCACAAAGAAACTATATTAGGTTGCAAGGCAAATTCAAAAAAAGAAGGAAGATAGTCAGACACCCTTCATAAGGGATGCCAGTCCACAGAACATCAAAAGCAGATGAAAGGAGCTTCCAGCAGCTTCTAAGTGAAGAAAACCCCACAGAAACTGTACTGCCCCAAACACAGCCTACGATGAGAGAAGAGGAGGAGCCAATCATAGAAGAAGTAAGAACAGCACTAAGGAAAAGGAAGTCAGGGAAAGCAGCTGACTCAGATGAGGTCGCAGCAGATGTGATAAAGGTGGTCCCTATGAGCTGATTAAGTTTTCAGAAACTCGAATTCCATATGGTCGAGAACATATGATCAAGGTTTTGAAAACCTGAAGCTTTTGAATGGAGATTGCTGTACAAAGAGGATAAGGAAATGTCACCTTTTTCTCACTGTAGTATGACCTCAGAGTTGGCATATATAATTTGCTGGGGTTGTGGGGGCCTTACCCTCCCCCCTGGAAAAATGTGAAAAAATAGATTCTTGTGCTTTTTTTTTTTTTTATGTTTAAGATTTCAGAAACTCAATCTTATAGTCTCTTCGATAATTTTTTTGAGTTTCTGAAAAATCGATCATCTGACATAGACCCAATAAAGATGCTGGGTGAGATAGGGGAGAAATGGCTCCTGAGGGCACTCATAGCAGTGTGGAGATAAAAGTGTATCCCAGATGATTGGAGAATAAGCATACTAGTGTTCATGAACAAAGGGGACATTCACAACTGTGGTCAGTACAGATATACAGATGCATCAGACTCCTGTCATATTGCATGAAAGTTCTGGAGAGGGTGATTGATAAATGAATACACACTGTAGTAGAAAGTGAGGTGGGGATGAGCAGTTTGGATTCAAATCAGGATGCAGTGCAATTGGCCTGATGTTTGCAGTGAGACAGATACTTCAGAAGAAGCTAGAGATAAGGAGAGAGCCCAAATGGGCATTCCTAGCCTTGAAGAAAGTATATGACAAGATCCCAAGAAAGCTGATTTGGACAGTTCTGCGTGGTTTGAAGTCCCAGAAATATTGGTTGAATTAGTGCAAGCTGTGTACAAGGACCCAAGGACTCGAGTACAAACAGTGATCATTCTCACAGAGGGACTTCCAGTGGGAGTGGGTGTGCACCAGGAATCACCTCTGAGGCCACTGCCATTCATACAAGTGATGGTCTACATTAGCAAAGAGGTCAGAGGGGACAGATATACAAATCTGCTGTATGCAGATGATGTGGCATTACAGACAGACTCTGATTAAGAGCTTCAGCAAAGGATAAGAAAATGGAATGCAAAACTGAAGGCACATGGGATGAAACTGAGTTACAGGTAAGACAGCTTTAATGGCAGCAAATGGTGAAGTTCAGAAGAAACTGAGATAGAAGGGAAAATAGTGGAACAGGTTAATAGCTTCAAGTGTTTGGGAGGTGTGGTTGAGGAGCAGATCAAAGCTAGAATGAAAGGGCTTCTGACAACTGACACAGACTGTCGGATGTAGTACATGACAGAAGACTATCAAAGAAGCTGAAAAGTAAGGTGTACAAAACAATGCTGCTACCAGTCGTACTGTATGGTATGGAAACCTGGGCAGTAAAGACAGAACAGATGAGGAAGCTAAAGGTGATAGAGATGAAGTGCCTGAGATGGGTGGTAGGATGCACTCTATGGGACAGATGAAGAAACGAGGACATAAGAGCAGAAGCCAAAATAGCTCCAGTTGCAGAAAGGGTCAAAGAGAACAGATTATGGTAGTTCAGGCATATGAGCAGAAAAGCAGAAGAGAATCAGGTAAACAAATTTGGGACAAAAAAAGAGGAAGAGGAAACAGGGGTGTCCAGCAAAGAGGTGGATAAATTGCACGAGAGAAGACCTATGACAGTCAGATGTGAGTGACAGTGAATAGAGAGATGGCAGTTGACATGACACCCCAACCCCATGTAGAAAATGGGAAAAAGTAAAGATGATGATGATGTTGATCAGCTGATCAGTGAACATGGGCCAACCAGGACAAACATGATAAAGCAAAATAAGCAAATTTCAAGATATATATATATATATATATATATATATATATATATATATATATATGGATCTACTTTTTTTGTTTGAAATTACATTATTTACAGCCCAGTACCAAAACGAAGTGCACTTTCGCGAAAGCCGATTCACTGAAGCACGGTACAGTGGGGATAAGAAAATATATCCTTTTCCCCACTGTAGTGCGATCTTGGAGTTGGTATATTTAAATAGTGGGGGGTGCAGGGGGACTTGCCCCCTTGCAAAACAAAGCTTTTTGTTTGTTATGTATTTATTAAGCCGATTCAGTGAATCAGCTTTCCCAAAAGTGCACTTTCGCAGAAGTCAGGTTGCACTTTTGTTAGTTGAAGAAATGTAACTTCACCTAATAAAAGTAAACCTATATATATATATATATATATATATATATATATATATATATATATTGTATGTATATGTATAGATAATGCACATAGTTCTCAGTTCATTTTGGAATGGTACCTGTATATTTAGCACGCTTCCATTTTGTGTGGAATTAAGGGTACATTATAGCTGTGAAATCCTAAGTGTAGTGTGATTATTTATACTGTAGGCTGGTGGCATTGCGATGAAAAATAAAAAGGTGATGGATTCAGGAAGAGTACAGGCTGGTTAGGAAAATAGTGAAGATGGATTTGTGAGGTGCTCAGGAAAAGGGGCAGCTGTTTGTCTCAGTATCTTTGGACCAATATATGGGTACTGAAAGGGAATGGGAGAACTTCTGGGGAGAATAAGGGAGCTTCATATGTAGTAGGTTTGTAGTAGATTAGCTAGTTGACCGATAATGATCAGAATGTGACTGGAGAGGAGAAGCAATTTGAGAAAAGCAGATTGATGGGGAGTGAAAATGTGCCACAATAAAAACAAATACTAGGAGGACATGGACAGAGGTTATCAGAAGAATACAGCCAAGTTGGGAGGTGCAGATTAAGGTGAGTGTAGAAAATGAGAGATGCAGTGGTAAAAGTGAAAGCAGTGAGAACAAACTATGCTGTTTGGATAGGTGCGAGTGATGAAGGAGAGCCAGTGTCAGAGGTTGTCTTGTAGAGCAGGATGGCAGTGCACATGGAGGGGCAGTCACCAGTATGGGAGGGATATTTATTTATTTTAATTTATTTGACATTTGTTTACCGGGAAAGTCCGACAGGGATAATATCCCATTTTCAGTGGAGACCCGGATATTACAGGTTATGTATTGATGTCCAGAATTTTTTAGAGTCATTTTTGTGTTGAAGTTGTAGATAGCTATGCTATATATTTTTTATCTGGGATAACTTGTTCTTTTACACATATTGTGCAATTCTCTATAAAGTTGCAGGTTACAGAGTTTTAAGTTTGAGCCATTCTTTCCAAGCTTTGTCTGTTTTAGACATCATAGTTTTTGTCTGGGTAGCCATGGTGCATGGTTAACTTTCACTCTTTTTTGTGGAGCAGGACATGATTCTTTAGAGTATTTAAGAGTAAGGTGTTAAAATTATTTACCGCCAATGCTAGAGGGAGATGAGGCTTAATTACTAACAGGATAGGAGGAGATGAGATAAAATGGTGATGTATAACCAATGTATAGGAAAGTCCCGAGGAATAGATGGTATTCCTGAGGAAGTTTGGAAGCTAGAAGGGAAACATCTGATGAAGATCTAGAAGGTTTTGTTTAACAGTATTTTAAGAGGAGAAGTACCAACATCCTTGAAAAAAGCAGTAGTAGCTGTACTACCTAAAGAGGGTAAAGATCCATCTGATCCAGCTTAATAGGTTCATAGATGTTTACTAGGCTAATGACCACAAGGGCCTTTTTAAGCCTAGCCATGCATCCCAAATCTTTGACAAGTTCTGATACCCTTGATAAATGTAAGCATGAGCCTGGGAGATCAGACATTTACAGGTTACATGTGTCCATTGGAGTCATAGGTGCCAAACCAGGGATGAATTTCTGATTTCCCATCCAGTTGCCCAAGTTGCACTTGAATTGGCTTAGGGAGGAACCCTGCTTCACATGGACGGGGAGCCTGTTCCATAGATGGGGTAGTCTCTGGGATATATACCTATCTCTCCAGCAAATCCTATTTATATCACAGACAATGTTTAAGTTGTTAGAATGGTTAATTCTGGTGCTGTTTGTTTTGTGAATATGCAGGAGGTCCATCAGTGTGGGGTCTGACAATGTCATATATGCCAGGCATAGATCTCCCCTCAAAAGCCTGTAGGAGACAGAATACAGGGATAGGACCTTGAGGTGGTCTGCATAGAACATTTTATTTACGCCCTGTATTCTTTTAGTGAGAAACCTCTGTGGATGTTCCAGTTGTTGGATATTCCTCGTTAGGTACATACCAAAGGGGGCACTGTACTCAATGATAGGTCTGATGAATGCTGAATAAAGTTGAGCAATGACTTCCTTGGACTTAGATGCCATCCCTTTGTTTATAAGTTGTACAGTATAGAATGATTTCCTCACCACTGTAGACAAGTGATGATCAAAGGCTAGACTACTATCTATGTTTGTCCCTAACTACTTGGTCAACTCTAAGGGGTGTGTTGTCAATATGATAGTTACCAGGGATGGATGACTTCCCAAAAGATACTATTATGCATTTCTTGGCATTTAGTTGTAGTCCATGGGTCTGGCACCAGTTGTTTGTCTGTGTCAGCCCCTCCTGGAGAACATTTGTGTCAGTGTGAGATTCAATGACTGCTCCTGATTTGCATTCATCTGCAAATTTAGTCAGCCAGAGACCACTAACATTGGCCTTGACGTCTGAGAAGTAAATGCCAAAAAGAAGCGGTCTAAGGACTTATCCTTGAGGGACTCCACTTGCGACTGGCATCTTTGTAGAGGTGGACTCCTCAGTTTTAACTTCCTGGGTCCTGTCTGTGAACCAGTCGGGCTATCCACCAGGTGACATACGGGGTTTGTACCTAACCTCTTGAGTTTGCCAGTAATGCTTGAGTGGGGTATTGTGTCAAATGCCTTGGCCAGGTCAAGGTAGGCAGTGTGAATGATTTTGCCCTCATCCATTGCTTTGGTGACCTTCTCAAAGAAGTCCACCAAGTTGAGAATGCATGATCTGCCCTTGACAATACCAAACTGGGTTGGGTCCAGTGTCTGGAAGTTTACTATATCTCTATTGATCATCCCCATGATAATTCTTTCCGTGGCTTTACATATAAGACTAGTGAGACTTATGGGTTTGTAGATGACCCACCTTTGTGCAAAGGGATGACTGTTGCCTTTCACCATTCATGAGGCACGAAGCCTGTTTGGAGGCTACAGTTAAATAGTAATTTCAGAGGCCCTGATAGGTCATGTTTCATGCTATTTAGAAGGCTTCCTGGGATATTGTCTAGGCCCACTGATGCAGTGTTCTTGTTGTTAGAGAGAGCATTAAGGACCTGTTTCCTAGTGATAGTAGGGGAGTTATATATTTGATAATATTTCCTGAGAGAACGTTGAGGGGGGGGAGAGAGGGGTAAAGTTGGAGCTGAATTTATCAGACAGGAGATTTGCTATATCTTCTGACTCAGTATAGGTGGCTCCATTTACAATGAGCTCTGCACACAATTGTGTATTGCCTTTGAGGTTGCAGACATAGCTAAAGAATGCTTTGTGGTTGTACTTGGCCTGGGAGGTCAAACATACCTCAAATATGGCTTTGGTAGACTTTATTTGTCCTCTGAGTTGTTTGTTTAGTTTGATGAGAATGCTTTTATCCTGCTGAGTGCTGCACCTCCAAATGTTTGTCATGATTCTGCCAAGGTGGCTTGTTTTTTGAGTTAGTTCTGTACTTCTTCCTAATGGGAACAGCTGTCTCTATGCAGCTATTAACATGCTTGTATGGGGTTTCTGTAAACAGTTCTACATAGGTAGAAGTGTTTTCCGGGTTTACTGGGGCTTGAGATTTTGCCAGATTCTCACTTAATAGCAGGAGGTTAGCCTTAGAATAGTTCCTGAATATTTCAGGTTTAGCTGGGAGTCCAGGTTTTATTTTTACTTCAAAGGAGACCATTTTGTGGTCTGAATTTACCAGGGAAGGCATTACAGTATAGGGTGTGCAGCAGTCTCCCATATTAGTGAGGACCAGATCCATTATGGTTGCATCCTTGGTTGGTGTATTGCCTATCTGGTTCAGGGAGTTTGTGTTTACAAAATCCAGGAATCTCTGTGTATGTACGGTTGGTATCGTATAGGATTGCCAGTTAATAGTGGGGTAATTAAAGTTAGCCATGAATATGGTATTAGGTTGGATGTTTAGTGTTTCTAATAAGTTTAAATACATGGTATGGGTTTCCTGGGTCATAGAGGGGGACCTGTAGTTTGCAAGGTATTGGGTTTTACCTATGGTGATTTGAACATGGAGCAGCTCAAGTGCATTGTCCTGTTTGACCAGCCTTGAAGTATATTTACTTTTGATGCATATAGAGACACCTCCACCTTTAGTCCCTGCCTTTGAGGTAGCCGGCCTAAATGTGTGGAAGGCATTATAACCTTGCACTCTTGGTGTGCTCTCTACAGGGTTAAACCTTGTCTCAGTGACCACGCAGACATCAGCATTCTCTAGGATAAAGAGAGATTCTAGGGAGTGGAGTTTTTTGCTTACACTCCTAGCATTGAGCAGTAATACCTTTAGATTTTCTTGGTTTTGAGTTGCTATGTCAGAAGTACTTTCAGTTTGGCATTGCCTAAAAAAGGCACTATGGGGGAAGACAATGTTTTAGCTAATATTTGAAAGCTCAGAGGAGAGAGGTGTAGACTATCCCTGGCAAAGCAACGTGGTCTGTTGACCATCTCCTTCCATGTTGACAAATATTGCACCCCTTAGAATGACACCAGAAACTAAGCCAATTATTAAAGTAATCTTTTGTTTGCATTGTGGTATCATCCTTAGAAAAGGTAAAATGCTGCTCAATGCTAGGCTCATACCAGCCTGAGACACATATTCCGAGAGCTCCATGGTGGCTCTCTTCATATAGTCTAGGGAGGTACTTCTCAGGTCATTTACTCCCACATGGACTATGACTGAGTCATATTGGTAATTGTGATCCAATGACTTGAGTGCATACTTAATGTTGTGGAGTCTGACTGTAACTTTCTCTTTACTCAACCTGGTGAGAGGGACATCTGTGTGGCTCACAATGGAGTCTCCAATGACTAAAATGTTGGATTGTGTGGTGGTTTGCCTTATAGGCATAGAGGTAGAGGCTCCATGAGATGTAACTGTATGTGTTGATGTGGGTGTTGTTTTGAAAGAGCGCATTTGAGGCTGCTTGTTATGTGTACTTTGTCTAGGAGGTCTTTGTGGTTTAGGAAGGTTACGTGTAAGTTCCTCAGCATATGTGGGTCGATATGTCTGCTTTGAATTGTGCGTGATGGGTGCAGTGTGTGTACTACTGACAACCTTAATGACATTAGGAGTACTTTTATGTGAGAGCTTTGGCTCCAGTGACATTGTGTAAATACATCTCTCTCATACTATATCACTTTGTTTGAGAATTAATAGTCAGTAAACATGAGGCAATTTCTCCATTGCTTCGGGATGCCCATATCCACCAAGCTGGTAACAGAGACAGTAAGAAAGTTCATATCCAAGGCAACATACCCATTTTTATTGATTAGCCAGTTGGAGTGAGAATATCAATCACTGTCAGGAGTATCCAGTTTGCAACTATTGGACAGTGCTTGTCACTGCAAACTAGTTGTCCTGTGTGCAACTACGTGTTGGAGAAATTTCAATTGCACGTTTACAGGAAAAATCCTGCTTAAGGTGTCTGAGTCTGTACAGAGCACTGCCAAACACTTGAGGGGAAACTAATATGTAGACCCTGAAAATTTAAGGATGAAGTATTTAAGCAGATATTCTGAAGTTAGAAACAAACCAAGCAGTATTTACTAAAAACAAAGAATTAGCTTGTCCAGAATGATGAAAAGAGGAGAGTTGCATGAATGGCTACTGCCTGGCTATTACTAATGCTGGTCTCACCACAGCTTCACTCTGTTGGGATACAGTGCTCCTTTGCTTCTTCTCTTACCAGAAGCAAAATGTTGGCACTGATCCCAAGAAGAGAAGCAGGCCACAGCCTGTTTGCTGATCCACAGTCTTGTCCCAGATGATGCAAGGGTCTGTAGGCTTGTAGCCTTTTTCTGATAGATGCCTTGAATAGCAACCAGACCAATCAGGAATGTTAAGCACAGACACTCATTCTCCAACCAGAAATAGTCAGAAATCAATGTACTCTGCTCCTTCTCTCCCCAAGATTAGAATATAAGCACAAACTCCAAGCTGTCACCCATAAAGCAGCTATTAGGCTTTCTGGTGATCAGCAGTCTACAGGAAATAGTGTCCCTATATTCCTTCTCTCACCAGGAGAAAACAGGAGCACTAATCCCAAGATAACTAGTGAGAGGCAGAATGTGGGCTCTTCAGTAACTGATGGTCTTGCAATTTATGTTTAAAGGTAAGATGAAAAAAAAAGGTTTATCCTAAACACTGCAGTGTGCGCTAAACAGTTAGATATGAAAAGGCAAGATAGATTGAAAGGGGGTGAGCACTTTTGTATTCTGGTACTATGGAGTACAGTGGGATGGCCAATAAATTCAAAGAGTTGAAGAGGAGTGATTTTAAAAATGATAATTTTGTGCTTACTCACACCAGCCAGTGAAAGGAGAAAGGGAAGGAGATATATGGTCAAATTAACATAAGGGGCAGGCAACTAGAATGACAGTGGTGTTTAAGAAAACAACAGTAACATGGTGGGAGGGTCGGAAAAATTCTGTATGACTCACAAGAGAGAGAGCTGTGGTCTCTTTTCAAGTTTTAATATGTAATTACATGCAGAATACAAGTAAAATATGGTGTAAAGAAAACAAATCACAGTATACAAAATAGGCACAAAAGGCAGGAGACACCATGCCAAAACTTGTAAAACAGTGAATATTTATTAAAACAATAAAATAAAATAAAAAGTGCACTGCTAAGCACTTTCAAGCTAACAAGCCATTCATCAGATAGTGCATACTTAACAAAGCCAGACATTTAAAATGCTCATTAACCAATCAGAAATCAGTATTTTACCCTCCTTTTTCTAAGGATGGGTTTTAAAGGGATAACAGTATTTAAGCCTTGGGGCCTATCTGCCCCAAGTCTAATTATCCACCTAGTCTCTGCACATTCTGTATCATTACTAATATCCCCTCCCCTTACATTATTACTAAGTATATGTAGTGCCATGAACAAAAACTTATGTCCTATATTCTCCTTAACATGAGAAAATAAGGCATTAGATTCTTTCTGAAGTTTGATGTCTGAAACATGCTGAAATATCCTGGTTTTAAACATACTATTTGTCTTGCCAACATAGTATGAATCACAATTCTGACACACTGCTAAATATACTAAATTCTTAGTACTGTAGTCTGCATAATCTTTGAAATAATATTTCTGTCCTGTCCTGGGGTACTCAAAGGAGCTATTTTTCAAAATATATTGGCAGGCACCTATCTTCCTAGTCATACGACCACTATGAGCATTGGTCTTAGGCTCATGACACAGCATGTCCTTCAAGTTTCTGTTCTTTCTAAATATAAAACTAGGATCTTGACCTACTACCTCTTTTAACCTCATATCAGTAAGTAATATTTTCCAATGCTGCTACATCTTTATATAGGAAAACTTGGATTGTGTGGTGGTCTGCCTTATAGGCATAGAGGTAGAGGCTCCATGAGATGTAACTGTATGTGTTGATGTGGGTGTTGTTTTGAAAGAGCGCATTTGAGGCTGCTTGTTATGTGTACTTTGTCTAGGAGGTCTTTGTGGTTTAGGAAGGTTACGTGTAAGTTCCTCAGCATATGTGGGTCGATATGTCTGCTTTGAATTGTGCGTGATGGGTGCAGTGTGTGTACTACTGACAACCTTAATGACATTAGGAGTACTTTTATGTGAGAGCTTTGGCTCCAGTGACATTGTGTAAATACATCTCTCTCATACTATATCACTTTGTTTGAGAATTAATAGTCAGTAAACATGAGGCAATTTCTCCATTGCTTCAGGATGCCCATATCCACCAAGCTGGTAACGGAGACAGTAAGAAAGTTCATATCCAAGGCAACATACCCTTTTTTATTGATTAGCCAGTTGGAGTGAGAATATCAGTCACTGTCAGGAGTATCCAGTTTGCAACTATTGGACAGTGCTTGTCACTGCAAACTAGTTGTCCTGTGTGCAACTACGTGTTGGAGAAATTTCAATTGCACGTTTACAGGAAAAATCCTGCTTAAGGTGTCTGAGTCTGTACAGAGCACTGCCAAACACTTGAGGGGAAACTAATATGTAGACCCTGAAAATTTAAGGATGAAGTATTTAAGCAGATATTCTGAAGTTAGAAACAAACCAAGCAGTATTTACTAAAAACAAAGAATTAGCTTGTCCAGAATGATGAAAAGAGGAGAGTTGCATGAATGGCTACTGCCTGGCTATTACTAATGCTGGTCTCACCACAGCTTCACTCTGTTGGGATACAGTGCTCCTTTGCTTCTTCTCTTACCAGAAGCAAAATGTTAGCACTGATCCCAAGAAGAGAAGCAGGCCACAACCTATTTGCTGATCCACAGTCTTGTCCCAGATGATGCAAGGGTCTGTAGGCTTGTAGCCTTTTTCTGATAGATGCCTTGAATAGCAACCAGACCAATCAGGAATGTTAAGCACAGACACTCATTTTCCAACCAGAAATAGTCAGAAATCAATGTACTCTGCTCCTTCTCTCCCCAAGATTAGAATATAAGCACAAACTCCAAGCTGTCACCCATAAAGCAAATATTAGGCTTTCTGGTGATCAGCAGTCTACAGGAAGTAGTGTCCCTATATTCCTTCTCTTACCAGGAGAAAACAGGAGCACTAATCCCAAGATAACTAGTGAGAGGCAGAATGTGGGCTCTTCAGTAACTGATGGTCTTGCAATTTATGTTTAAAGGTAAGATGAAAAAAAAAGGTTTATCCTAAACACTGCAGTGTGCGCTAAACAGTTAGATATGAAAAGGCAAAATAGATTGAAAGGGGGTGAGCACTTTTGTATTCTGGTACTATGGAGTACAGTGGGATGGCCAATAAATTCAAAGAGTTGAAGAGGAGTGATTTTAAAAATGATAATTTTGTGCTTACTCACACCAGCCAGTGAAAGGAGAAAGGGAAGGAGATATATGGTCAAATTAACATAAGGGGCAGGCAACTAGAATGACAGTGGTGTTTAAGAAAACAACAGCAACATGGTGGGAGGGTCGGAAAAATTCTGTATGACTCACAAGAGAGAGAGCTGTGGTCTCTTTTCAAGTTTTAATATGTAATTACATGCAGAATACAAGTAAAATATGGTGTAAAGAAAACAAATCACAGTATACAAAATAGGCACAAAAGGCAGGAGACACCATACCAAAACTTGTAAAACAGTGAATATTTATTAAAACAATAAAATAAAATGAAAAGTGCACTGCTAAGCACTTTCAAGCTAACAAGCCCTTCATCAGATAGTGCATACTTAACAAAGAAAGACATTTAAAATGCTCATTAACCAATCAGAAATCAGTATTTTACCCTCCTTTTTCTAAGGATGGGTTTTAAAGGGATAACAGTATTTAAGCCTGGGGGCCTATCTGCCCCAAGTCTAATTATCCACCTAGTCTCTGCACATTCCGTATCATTACTAATATCCCCTCCCCTTACATTATTACTAAGTATTTGTAGTGTCATGAACAAAAACTTATGTCCTATATTCTCCTTAACATGAGAAAATAAGGCATTAGATTCTTTCTGAAGTTTGATGTCTGAAACATGCTGAAATATCCTGATTTTAAACATACTATTTGTCTTGCCAACATAGTATGAATCACAATTCTGACACACTGCTAAATATGCTAAATTCTTAGTACTGCAGTCTGCATAATCTTTGAAATAATATTTTTGTCCTGTCCTGGGGTGCTCAAAGGAGCTCTTTTTCAAAATATATTGGCAGGCACCTATCTTCCTAGTCATACGACCACTATGAGCATTGGTCTTAGGCTCATGACACAGCATGTCCTTCAAGTTTCTGTTCCTTCTAAATATAAAACTAGGATCTTGACCTACTACCTATTTTAACCTCACGGCCACGGTGGTGCAGTGGTTAGCATTGCCGCCTCACAGCAAGAGGTTCTCCGGTTCGATCCTCGGCTGGGGTGCCTTCTGTGCGGAGTCTGCATGTCCTCCTGTGGTGGTTTCCTCCGAGTGCTCCGGTTTCCTCCCACATCCCAAAGACATGCTGCAGGTGGATTGGACACTCTAAATTGGCCCTAGGTGTGCGTGTGAGTGTGCCTTCTGTGGAAGGTTGGGTGCCGGGCTGGCAACAAAACTCCACTGCCATTCAATTTATGGACAAGGTGATCAAGAAGAAGAAGAAGAAGAAGATCAGTAAGTAATATTTTCCAATGCTGCTACATCTTTATATAGGAAAACTTGGATTGTGTGGTGGTTTGCCTTGTAGGCATAGAGGTAGAGGCTCCATGAGATGTAACTGTATGTGTTGATGTGGGTGTTGTTTTGAAAGAGCGCATTTGAGGCTGCTTGTTATGTGTACTTTGTCTAGGAGGTCTTTGTGGTTTAGGAAGGTTACGTGTAAGTTCCTCAGCATATGTGGGTCGATATGTCTGCTTTGAATTGTGCGTGATGGGTGCAGTGTGTGTACTACTGACAACCTTAATGACATTAGGAGTACTTTTATGTGAGAGCTTTGGCTCCAGTGACATTGTGTAAATACATCTCTCTCATACTGTATCACTTTGTTTGAGAATTAATAGTCAGTAAACATGAGGCAATTTCTCCATTGCTTCAGGATGCCCATATCCACCAAGCTGGTAACGGAGACAGTAAGAAAGTTCATATCCAAGGCAACATACCCTTTTTTATTGATTAGCCAGTTGGAGTGAGAATATCAATCACTGTCAGGAGTATCCAGTTTGCAACTATTGGACAGTGCTTGTCACTGCAAACTAGTTGTCCTGTGTGCAACTACGTGTTGGAGAAATTTCAGTTGCATGTTTACAGGAAAAATCCTGCTTAAGGTGTCTGAGTCTGTACAGAGCACTGCCAAACACTTGAGGGGAAACTAATATGTAGACTCTGAAAATTTAAGGATGAGGTATTTAAGCAGATATTCTGAAGTTAGAAACAAACCAAGCAGTATTTACTAAAAACAAAGAATTAGCTTGTCCAGAATGATGAAAAGAGGAGAGTTGCATGAATGGCTACTGCCTGGCTATTACTAATGCTGGTCTCACCACAGCTTCACTCTGTTGGGATACAGTGCTCCTTTGCTTCTTCTCTTACCAGAAGCAAAATGTTAGCACTGATCCCAAGAAGAGAAGCAGGCCACAGCCTGTTTGCTGATCCACAGTATACAAAATAGGCACAAAAGGCAGGAGACACCATGCCAAAACTTGTAAAACAGTGAATATTTATTAAAACAATAAAATAAAATAAAAGGTGCACTGCTAAGCACTTTCAAGCTAACAAGCCCTTCATCAGATAGTGCATACTTAACAAAGCCAGACATTTAAAATGCTCATTAACCAATCAGAAATAAGTATTTTACCCTCCTTTTTCTAAGGATGGGTTTTAAAGGGATAACAGTATTTAAGCCTGGGGGCCTATCTGCCCCAAGTCTAATTATCCACCTAGTCTCTGCACATTCCGTATCATTACTAATATCCCCTCCCCTTACATTATTACTAAGTATTTGTAGTGCCATGAACAAAAACTTATGTCCTATATTCTCCTTAACATGAGAAAATAAGGCATTAGATTCTTTCTGAAGTTTGATGTCTGAAACATGCTGAAATATCCTGGTTTTAAACATACTATTTGTCTTGCCAACATAGTATGAATCACAATTCTGACACACTGCTAAATATACTAAATTCTTAGTACTGCAGTCTGCATAATCTTTGAAATAATATTTCTGTCCTGTCCTGGGGTGCTCAAAGGAGCTCTTTTTCAAAATATATTGGCAGACACCTATCTTCCTAGTCATACGACCACTATGAGCATTGGTCTTAGGCTCATGACACAGCATGTCCTTCAAGTTTCTGTTCCTTCTAAATATAAAACTAGGATCTTGACCTACTACCTCTTTTAACCTCATATCTGTAAGTAATATTTTCCAATGCTGCTACATCTTTATATAGGAAAACTTGTTGGCGTAATAGTTTGCTGCATTATAACAGTATGCACCCATGCCATACTTTTGACAATATAGTAAAAGGCCAGGTTTGTAGACTTTCGAGATTGTGTAGTGAGGATATAAGGTTTCAAGATGAGGTTGAGAAATTTCAAGCTAACCTCAGCCAAAGGGGATACAAGCATAAGAAAGTTATGCCCTTGGTGCAAGATAGTAAGAGTAAAAGAACAAGTACAGCCAGACCATGGCTTAACAGGAATGTGAATGAAGGGGATAACATTCCAGAACAAAGAGGCTTCTTTGGGAACAGGAACAAGGTTAGCATGATTTTCACCTATAGTGGAGACGTGGGTGATATCTGTAACATAGTGAGGCAGCATTGGAAAATATTACTTACTGATATGAGGTTAAAAGAGGTAGTAGGTCAAGATCCTAGTTTTATATTTAGAAGGAACAGAAACTTGAAGGACATGCTGTGTCATGAGCCTAAGACCAATGCTCATAGTGGTCGTATGACTAGGAAGATAGGTGCCTGTCAATATATTTTGAAAAAGAGCTCCTTTGAGCACCCCAGGACATGACAGAATTATTATTTCAAAGATTATGCAGACTGCAGTACTAAGAATTTAGTACATTTAGCAGTGTGTCAGAATTGTGATTCATACTATGTTGGCAAGACGAATAGTATGTTTAAAACCAGAATATTTCAGCATGTTTCAGACATCAAACTTCAGAAAGAATCTAATGCCTTATTTTCTCATGTTAAGGAGAATATAGGACATAAGTTTTTGTTCATGGCACTACAAATACTTAGTAATAATGTAAGGGGAGGGGATATTAGTAATGATACGGAATGTGCAGAGACTAGGTGGATAATTAGACTTGGGGCAGATAGGCCCCCAGGCTTAAATACTGTTATCCCTTTAAAACCCATCCTTAGAAAAAGGAGGGTAAATACTGATTTCTAATTGGTTAATGAGTATTTTAAATGTCTGGCTTTGTTAAGTATGCACTATCTGATGAAGGGCTTGTTAGCTTGAAAGCGCTTAGCAGTGCACTTTTATTTTATTTTATTGTTTTAATAAATATTCACTGTTTTTTACAGGTTTTGGTGTGGTGTCTCCTGCCTTTTGTGCCTTTTGGATTTATATCTTGTTTACTGGCAGAGTGACTTTGGTGCAGGTGACTTTTTCTGTGGTTTAGTATACAAAATAGAAAAAGGCAATAAAGTAATACAAAATACAACAAATCAAAAGGAAACTAACCTTTCCCTCACAGCAAGCTGTGGCAGAGCCTGGGTGAACTTTTCCAGTAAAGCTTTGAAATGTTTTATTTTACTCCTTAAATAGCCTAGCTCCACCCCCTCAGTTCACAAATGATTAACCTTAACTGACCTGTTCTAACTTCTGTATGACTCCTTAATTGACCTGTTCTAATTTCTGTCTGACTCACAAGAAACAGAGCTGTGGTCTCTCTTCAAGTTTTAATATGCAATTAAAATCAGAATACAAGTAAAACACAATCTAAAGAAAACAAATCACAGCATACAAAATAGAAAAAGGTAATAAAGTAATACAAAATACAACAAATCAAAAGCAAACTAACCTTTCCCTCACAGCAAGCTGTGTCAGAGTCTGGCTGAGCTTTTCCAGTAAAGCTTTGAAATGTTTTATTTTACCCCTTAAATAGAAGGTTTAGTTCCTAGCTCCACCCCCTCAATTCACATATGATTAACTTCAACTGACCATTTCTAACTTCTGTGCAGGCCCATTTCAATACTAAATCATGATTATAAAGTGTTTATGTCTATAATGGCTAAAAATATGGCAAAGGTGATGCCAGCATTTATAGACTATCCCTGGCAAAGCAATGTGGTCTGTTGACCATCTCCTTCCATGTTGACAAATATTGCACCCCCTTAGAATGACACCAGAAACTAAGCCAATTATTAAAGTCATCTTTTGTTTGCATTGTGGTATCATCCTTAGAAAAGGTAAAATGCTGCTCAATGCTAGGCTCATACCAGCCTGAGACACATATTCCGAGAGCTCCATGGTGGCTCTCTTCATATAGTCTAGGGAGGTACTTCTCAGGTCCTTTACTCCCACATGGACTATGACTGAGTCAAATTGGTAATTGTGATGAAGTATTTAGGCAGATATTCTGAAGTTAGAAACAAACCAAGCAGTATTTACTAAAAACAAAGAATTAGCTTGTCCAGAATGATGAAAAGAGGGGAGTTGCATGAATGGCTACTGCCTGGCTATTACTAATGCTGGTCTCACCACAGCTTCACTCTGTTGGGATACAGTGCTCCTTTGCTTCTTCTCTTACCAGAAGCAAAATGTTAGCACTGATCCCAAGAAGAGAAGCAGGCCACAGCCTGTTTGCTGATCCACAGTCTTGTCCCAGATGATGCAAGGCTCTGTAGGCTTGTAGCCTTTTTCTGATAGATGCCTTGAATAGCAACCAGACCAATCAGGAATGTTAAGCAGAGACACTCATTCTCCAACCAGAAATAGTCAGAAATCAATGTACTCTGCTCCTTCTCTCCCCAAGATTAGAATATAAGCACAAACTCCAAGCTGTCACCCATAAAGCAGCTATTAGGCTTTCTGGTGATCAGCAGTCTACAGGAAGTAGTGTCCCTATATTCCTTCTCTCACCAGGAGAAAACAGGAGCACTAATCCCAAGATAACTAGTGAGAGGCAGAATGTGGGCTCTTCAGTAACTGATGGTCTTGCAATTTATGTTTAAAGGAAAGATGAAAAAAAAAAGGTTTATCCTAAACACTGCAGTGTGCGCTAAACAGTTAGATATGAAAAGGCAAGATAGATTGAAAGGGGATGAGCACTTTTGTATTCTGGTACTATGGAGTACAGTGGGATGGCCAATAAATTCAAAGAGTTGAAGAGGAGTGATTTTAAAAATGATAATTTTGTGCTTACTCACACCAGCCAGTGAAAGGAGAAAGGGAAGGAGATATATGGTCAAATTAACATAAGGGGCAGGCAACTAGAATGACAGTGGTGTTTAAGAAAACAACAGTAACATGGTGGGAGGGTCGGAAAAATTCTGTATGACTCACAAGAGAGAGAGCTGTGGTCTCTTTTCAAGTTTTAATATGTAATTACATGCAGAATACAAGTAAAATATGGTGTAAAGAAAACAAATCACAGTAGACAAAATAGGCACAAAAGGCAGGAGACACCATGCCAAAACTTGTAAAACAGTGAATGTTTATTAAAACAATAAAACAAAATAAAAAGTGCACTGCTAAGCACTTTCAAGCTAACAAGCCCTTCATCAGATAGTGCATACTTAACAAAGCCAGACATTTAAAATGCTCATTAACCAATCAGAAATCAGTATTTTAGACTCCTTTTTCTAAGGATGGGTTTTAAAGGGATAACAGTATTTAAGCCTGGGGGCCTATCTGTCCCAAGTCTAATTATCCACCTAGTCTCAGCACATTCCGTATCATTACTAATATCCCCTCCCCTTACATTATTACTAAGTATTTGTAGTGTCATGAACAAAAACTTATGTCCTATATTCTCCTTAACATGAGAAAATAAGGCATTAGATTCTTTCTGAAGTTTGATGTCTGAAACATGCTGAAATATCCTGGTTTTAAACATACTATTTGTCTTGCCAACATAGTATGAATCACAATTCTGACACACTGCTAAATATACTAAATTCTTAGTACTGCAGTCTGCATAATCTTTGAAATAATATTTCTGTCCTGTCCTGGGGTGCTCAAAGGAGCTCTTTTTCAAAATATATTGGCAGGCACCTATCTTCCTAGTCATACGACCACTATGAGCATTGGTCTTAGGCTCATGACACAGCATGTCCTTCAAGTTTCTGTTCCTTCTAAATATAAAACTAGGATCTTGACCTACTACCTCTTTTAACCTCATATCAGTAAGTAATATTTTCCAATGCTGCTACATCTTTATATAGGAAAACTTGTTGGCGTAATAGTTTGCTGCATTATAACAGTATGCACCCATGCCATACTTTTGACAATATAGTAAAAGGCCAGGTTTGTAGACTTTCGAGATTGTGTAGTGAGGATATAAGGTTTCAAGATGAGGTTGAGAAATTTCAAGCTAACCTCAGCCAAAGGGGATACAAGCATAAGAAAGTTATGCCCTTGGTGCAAGATAGTAAGAGTAAAAGAACAAGTACAGCCAGACCATGGCTTAACAGGAATGTGAATGAAGGGGATAACATTCCAGAACAAAGAGGCTTCTTTGGGAACAGGAACAAGGTTAGCATGATTTTCACCTATAGTGGAGACGTGGGTGATATCTGTAACATAGTGAGGCAGCATTGGAAAATATTACTTACTGATATGAGGTTAAAAGAGGTAGTAGGTCAAGATCCTAGTTTTATATTTAGAAGGAACAGAAACTTGAAGGACATGCTGTGTCATGAGCCTAAGACCAATGCTCATAGTGGTCATATGACTAGGAAGATAGGTGCCTGCCAATATATTTTGAAAAAGAGCTCCTTTGAGCACCCCAGGACATGACAGAATTATTATTTCAAAGATTATGCAGACTGCAGTACTAAGAATTTAGTACATTTAGCAGTGTGTCAGAATTGTGATTCATACTATGTTGGCAAGATGAATAGTATGTTTAAAACCAGAATATTTCAGCATGTTTCAGACATCAAACTTCAGAAAGAATCTAATGCCTTATTTTCTCATGTTAAGGAGAATATAGGACATAAGTTTTTGTTCATGGCACTACAAATACTTAGCAATAATGTAAGGGGAGGGGATATTAGTAATGATACGGAATGTGCAGAGACTAGGTGGATAATTAGACTTGGGGCAGATAGGCCCCCAGGCTTAAATACTGTTATCCCTTTAAAACCCATCCTTAGAAAAAGGAGGGTAAAATACTGATTTCTAATTGGTTAATGAGTATTTTAAATGTCTTGCTTTGTTAAGTATGCACTATCTGATGAATGGGCTTGTTAGCTTGAAAGCGCTTAGCAGTGCACTTTTATTTTATTTTATTGTTTTAATAAATATTCACTGTTTTTTACAGGTTTTGGTGTGGTGTCTCCTGCCTTTTGTGCCTTTTGGATTTATATCTTGTTTACTGGCAGAGTGACTTTGGTGCAGGTGACTTTTTCTGTGGTTTAGTATACAAAATAGAAAAAGGCAATAAAGTAATACAAAATACAACAAATCAAAAGGAAACTGACCTTTCCCTCACAGCAAGCTGTGGCAGAGCCTGGATGAACTTTTCCAGTAAAGCTTTGAAATGTTTTATTTTACTCCTTAAATACCTAGCTCCACCCCCTCAGGTCACAAATGGTTAACCTTAACTGACCTGTTCTAACTTCTGTATGACTCCTTAATTGACCTGTTCTAATTTCTGTCTGACTCACAAGAAACAGAGCTGTGGTCTCTCTTCAAGTTTTAATATGCAATTAAAATCAGAATACAAGTAAAACACAATCTAAAGAAAACAAATCACAGCATACAAAATAGAAAAAGGTAATAAAGTAATACAAAATACAACAAATCAAAAGCAAACTAACCTTTCCCTCACAGTAAGCTGTGTCAGAGTCTGGCTGAGCTTTTCCAGTAAAGCTTTGAAATGTTTTATTTTACCCCTTAAATAGAAGGTTTAGTTCCTAGCTCCACCCCCTCAATTCACATATGATTAACTTCAGCTGACCATTTCTAACTTCTGTGCAGGCCCATTTCAATACTAAATCATGATTATAAAGTGTTTATGCCTATAATGGCTAAAAGAATGGCAAAGGTGATGCCAGCATTTATAGATATGTATCAGTGTGGTTTTGTGGAGGGGAGGCAAACATTTAACAATATAAACAGAACAGAGATGATCTAGAGGGAAGCAGAATGTAAGAAAATACCACTGTTAATGGTGGGTCTTGATGCAGACAAAGCATTTGACAGAGTAAGCTGGGATTTTATGAGCCGACCAATGGAAGCATTTCCATTCCCTGATAAAATTATATGGTTCATTAGGAGGATATACGAAGGCTCTCCCCTTTGTTATTTGCATTATATTTAGAACCACTAGCAAAGAAAATAAGGGACTCAGAAATTCAAGGATATAATTGGTATGGTAGTCAAGAAAAGCTGGCTCTATTTGCAGATTACATTATTTTATACCTGACAGAATACCAGAAAGAAACATTACATTGTTGTGGAACATACTGAGACTGTTTCAAACCTTTTCAGGGTAGAAAATTAATGAAGCAAAAACAAAAGCAATAGAGATAAATTACGTACCCACGTATGAACTGGTACAGCAATATCCATATTTATGGGGACATGATAAAATTAAGTATTTAGGAGTATGGATTAAAAATGATACTGGTGTGGCAGCTAGGGATATGTGGGAAGAGACTACACAAAAGATAATACAAAAACTGAGAAAATGGAAGCTCTGTTATATGGATAGTGATAGTAAGATACAAGCAGTTAAAATGTTTTCAGTCCTTTTAGTCTTATACACTGGTCAGACATATTTTTATCAACCAGAGAAGTTGTGGATAGCAATTAATAAAGAGCTGAACGATTTTGTCTTGTAAGGAAAGACAGCAAGAATCAAGTGGGATAAACGTATTCTTCCAATAGAACAGGGCGGATTGGGATTACCCATGTTGAAGGGGTATTTCAGAGCAGCACAGTTAAGACTACTTCACATAGCACAAGCAGAAAACTATAATTCAAAGTGGAAAGTGATGATGAAATGGGGGGAGCTCAAGTAACTTGGAGAGACTGGTATTTTGGATGCAGACCTTTAAGAAGATGAACAATAATCATACAGAATATTATATTCATAAAGTAGCAGAAGGTCTTCTAAGAAGTAAGCCAACACAGGAATGGAGAAAGGAGAATCTGCCGATATGGATGACTGCAATTAAGGATACAGACAATAGGCAAGAGGGGGCAGGAATGTATTGGAGAAAATTGGCAAAGGAACCAAGGTACTGGGAGCAAATAACTAGAGAGGGAAAGGTAATGGAATGGGAAGATGCAAAAAACTTATTTGGACTGCAGGATAAAGATTGCCTTCCATATCAAGGACTGATATCAGAGTATAGACAAAGAGAAAGAAATGGGGGGAGGGTCCTAAAAGAAAGACCAGCACTGGTAGAGTTTTTAGTAGAATCTAGAACAGAAGTTGCCATTAAGAAAGGAATAATTAGTAGAGCATATACAATATTGCATGGTAATTATAAGAATCAGTCAGAGGAGGTTAGGAAGGACTGGGAAGAGAGATTAGATCAGCAATTTACAAAGAAACAATGGGGGGAAATATATGTATGTCTCCCAAATGTGCAACAAAATCTAGAGGATTTCGGATCTTTGCCTGAAAGTGCTTATATGGGTATTTTTAAACCCCAAGCAGACTTCAAAGAATTTTTCCTCAGGTAGACAGCAAATGCTAGAGGTATGATGAGGCAGAAAGAGGTAACTGGGAACATATTTTCTTGGAGTGTAATGAGTTGGTAGATTTTAATGATTCCTTGCAGCCTGCTCTGTCAGAGATGCTGGGTGAGCAAGTTGGAATGAGTAGGGAAATTATTTTTTTGAGCTATGAGACAAACTTGGAATTGCCTAGACATAGTAAGGCCTTGCTGAGTCTAATTATGATGGCTGCCAAAAAGTAATTACTAGAAAATGGAAACCAAAGTCTCAACCAACTTTACTAGAGGTAGTGAAGACAGTAACAGAGTTAAAACAACTGGAACTGGGATCTATAGAAAAGGGTAGGGCAAATTACATAGCAAAAAATGGGAACTGTGGGATCAGTACATGCAGTGGAGGAACAAAGTTTAAAAGAAGGCAGGATTTGAATGAGCTATGTAATGGTTGACTAACAATGGATATGTTAAAAGTGATGTATAATGTTTGCAGCTACAGCTGTGTTGCATGGTTTGGAATGTATAATGATTGCAACTGAGATTGTATCACTATGGTTTATTGTCATTTATATAAATGTACCATGGCCTATGAGGAGTCTTTATTGAATTTAGAAAGGTTTTGGGATGTTTTAAGTAGGTGAATGTTAGGTTGGTGGCTGGTATTTCTATGAATATAGGCTGGAAGGTGGTCGGTGAGTCTGGATAGGTTCCAGAAGTTGTACGTTTTCTAGGATCAGACACCAGTATCCAGTCTAAAATTGCACCTTTACTATTGATATTATTAAATCTAGTGTGTGTTTTGATAAGTTGTGTATAATCATAAAGATTTATACTAGCTGAAGGAGAGTCTGATGTTAGATTTTTGCCAGTTGATATTTATATCTCCAAGTATGATTTTTCATAAGTACATCCGTGGTGGTGCAGCGGTAGCATTGTTGCCTCACAGCAAGAGGTTCTCCCGTTCAATTCCCGTCTGGAGTGCGGGGAGTGCCTTCTGTGTGGAGTCTGCATGTCCTCCCCGTGGTTGGGTGGGCGTTCGAAAGACATGCATAAATGGGCGTGCCTTCATTGAAGGTTGAACTTCGAGCTGGCACCTCGGCGTTCGTCAAAATCTACTGCCAATCATTAGTGGACTGGAGTTCCACTGTGGCGACCCCTAACTGGGAAAAGCCGAAAGACAACATATTATTAGTTGTCCAATAGAGGATTTATTCTAAAGTTGTTACAGACTTTAACATAACATAGCTGTTTTTTATTGTTAAGCTTTAGCAATTCTGCAAGTATTTCGACATTTGAAATTTTGGAATATTGAGTGACTAGGAAGAGATGAACTTGGATAAATTAAGACTATCCCACCTGCTTTCTTATGGGGTCTATCAGCTCTGATAATACTGAAGTTTGGAGGGAGTATTTCAGAAACTTTAGTGTTAGGCTTAAGCCAGATTTCCGTGATGGCAAGAATGTCAGGGTTGTACTGGCATATAGTTCTGTAATTTTGTTACAAATGCTACGAGGCTGATAGTGACAATATTTAAATTTTTTAGAAGACCAGTGGGAGAATGATGGGGTGAGGGGTTTGATGCACTAGTTTTATTAGTATTGATAGGTAATGGTTTATTGATAGGACAGTACAGCTGGGAAGAGGTATAATTTGAGGTAGTGGTTGAAGGAGGGTTAGTTAAGTCACAATTTTGTAAAGGTGGTTCTTTACTATTTAGATTAAGTAGTTTTCATGGCCTCATTTGGGCTGGACATTACCACACTGTGGGATTTTTGAGATGTACTATATTGATTTAGAGGGGATCTGTATGAGTTTTATATTTGTTGAGCACAGTGGTGGTAGTAAAGTATTCAGTTCTTAAAATAAAAAACAAAGTGAGAGGTTACTAAGACAAGAAAATATATTGGTATAGCTATTCTAGAGTAAACTGCAGTAGGAGAGTGTACAGAGGTGGGAGTAGACAGTGATAGCTTGCTAAGTAGGATGTTAGCAGCAGCAGAAAGAGACATAATGCTTGGAGAAACATTTGAAATTTCAGTGGTTATAGAGAAGAGGAAAAGTGTCGTATAGTATGAAGTGGAGGAAGGCAGAGGTAGAGTTAATGAAGAGAAGTGGAGAAAATTTTTCTTATTAGTTAATTTTAATTATGCAATAATGAGAAAGGAAGTAGTACTAATGATATTTAAAGTCAGTGAGAGGTATAAGAAGCACAATATAACTAAGGGCACTAATAATGAAATTTAGGTGCATGCAATGGTATAAAGAATGTTTGAGGCAGATGTAAATTTCTGTGGTTGGCATAGTACAGAAGAATGAACAGTGGGTGTGGCTTGTAGGAACATAGAAGGGATGTGACTAGATGCAGCATAGGGAGACAGGCAATCACCATAGACAGTAAGGAGGGCTGGAAATGGAAGACTGGAGAAAGAAAAGCTGGAGATGAGATGGATGATGGCATTAAGAAGTAAGAACAATCAATAAGAGACATCTTGGGGACAGAAAAGAGGATTTTGAGCAGTGGAAATTCCATCACAAATTGGATTTAGAGTCTTAGTAATGGAGAGAGAGACTAAGTTACAGTAGAACTGGAGCTAAGATTTAATATCGTATGGAGGACATTACGAAGGTGATCACCAAGGTAAATCTATAGATGCATGTTATAGTGCATGTAGATGCCAGTGATTTGCCTGAAGAAGCTGCTGAGTCCATGGCAAGCAGAACCAGGGAGGTGGCAGAGAGATGAGATTGGAAGTAGCATTTCCAGGATGTCTGTGCTGTTAACTAGACCACTGGTAAAGAGAAAGGATTAGGAAATGAAATGACTGGCTGTGGCAGCAGACTAGAAATAAGACTGTGTGATTTATGAGAAGTGGGGGCTGTCCTGACAGAGTCTTTACCTCTATGCAAGGGACAGACTCTATCTTAGCCTAGAAGGAACTGTTGTGTTCAGAACTAGGTTAGAAAAGTACACCTTAATGACTGTGCCTTCAGACTAAGATGGAAAGAGAAAGTGCACCACATATGCACTAACGTGGGTAGGCACACAGAGAGTTACAGAAGTAAAAATGAACATGAAACAGTAGAGGAACAGCTGAGAGTGGCAAGGACCTACCCGAGTAGTATTGCTATGCAGTACGAGTCTGTGTCAGAAGAAGGAGGCACTTTAAGCAGTGATGTTGTAGGAGGAGAAAACTCCAGAAAATTACCAGATCAATTACTGATGTGCAGAAGGTTGAAAGATTAAAAAGTAAAGGAAATGCTGGGGAGAAATCAACAAAGACAAAAAGATTATTATGATAGAAACTGCAGAAAAACTGCTAGATCTGCAAACTGGAGACTAAATACAATTGCAAAAGCCACAGGAAAGTCCGTTAGCAGAAGATAATGTAGCTGTTAAAACAGCTGACCAGTATCCTTTTGTTGTTCATGGGACAAACTGAAAACTGTGCAGAAGAAATCACAGACATTTTATTAAAGCATATACATTAATGTTTTAGGATGCAGAGCAACCAGAAGTGTCACAAATGGTCATGCTGTAAGAGGAGCTAAGTGAAAATCTTCTGAAGTCTTGTCAAGTGAAACTGTAGCACAGCAAGAGCTTCCATAAAGGCAAGGAGAGATGTCAGCTATAGCTAGTCTTGTTACATTCTCCAGATATGGTGGGCCATTGAAGAATCCGGGCAGATATATGTTTGTTCAAAAGTTACAAAATGATTCCAAAGTCAGAAAAGTTTAATTTATTAAAGTTTCTTTGAATATGTACAGGGGTATTAATTTGACGTAAATAGCACATAATATGCTTAATACAGAGCTATGGTTAATTTTAAATAATCACAGCAGTACAATGCATTCTGCTTAAAAGATTGTGTGTGTGTGTGTGTGTGTGTGTGTGTGTGTGTGTATATATATATATATATATATATATATATATATATATATATATGTGTGTGTGTGTATATATATGTATATATATATATATATATATATATATATATATATATATATATATATATATATATATATATATATATATATATATATATATATGTATATATACATATGTATGTATGTATATACAGTATAGCCCTGAAAGGCTTGCTATGCTAGAAGAACACCACTCTCACTGCGGTTTAAATGGATAGCCATAACCCTCTATATTCAGATATCGCAAGGTACTGTCCCTGTTTCCACCCCTCTGTGTGTACTAGAGAAATACAACTGCAATGGATCTATGGCATTGTCAGCTTGCCACTTTAATTCCTTCAAATTAAACTCTACTCTTCTAAATTTGGCCTACAGTGTAAATTACAGCAGCTTAATGCTAAAGTAAAAGCTTGGTGGATACAAATAAGTATTTTTACATTCCCTTGTTGTATTCACTGGCTCTTGGAATCTTGTGGTCTGGTTAAGCCCTGCTCTGCTTGCCCTCGCTCCGCATCTCACCCTGCCCCTTATTCTAACCCGCCCCTGCACTGCTAAATTTATACTACTGTAGCCACGCCCTCTTTATCTACCCAACCATCTGTAACCCAATCCTCCCTCCCTCTCTCTCTATATTATCCCCAAAATAACTAGCTCTAAAATACCCCATCTATTTGCATCTTTGCCACCAAAAAAAATCACTAATATTTTCTATAGTGCTTCTGATGCTTGTTTTCTACCTCTTCAACACCTATGAAAACCAGAACTACCTAGGATTCTATTACCCAAAATGTCAAACCACCTCCCCAGTATCTTCAAATACAATACATCATTTATCAATACCCCTTACAACTAATTCCCCACCCCCTATAACCTGCCACCCCATTAGATCCAAAAATTTCAATCCCAGAACTAAGCGCTATCAAAACTAATAAATACATTTTTAAAGCTCATAGTCAGTCTACACTACAAACTAATAATGGATGGTGACATCCACCCAAACCCTGGTCCATCTTCACCTGGTGATATTAGCTGCCATTTTACCAACCCCCATTACCAAACAACCTGTTAGCAGGCCCCCTGGTTCTCTCCTGGCTCTTCACTTAAATATCAGAAGCATAAATAATTAAGTCCATAACCTGCATGCCCTCATAGCAGTTCATACCACTGACATATTATGTTTTATAGAAACCTGGCTAAAACCTACAACTGCAGACAATGATGTACTACCATCTGGGTACGACATACTTAGACTAGACTGCACTACTAGGAAGGGAGGTGGGGTAGCTGTACTTTATAAAAATACACTAAATGGTACTAGAGATTCCCTACAACCACCCCTATTCAATGATGCAGAAATTCTTATTATCAAATAAATTAATAACAGCAAAAGTATAAATATAATATAACACAAACACCCTAGAAGATATTCTCCACTGGTTATCTAATACCTACCCTCAAGAATCCCTTGTTCTTTGAGACTTCAATATAGATCGGAACACCTGCTCCCCTGAAACCCCTACCACCCACATAAATCTATATGGGTTGACACAAATAATATCCTCTCCCACTAGAATTAGTAAACCCTCTAACAAAGAAAGTATTCTAGACTGGATACTTATTAATAATCATCCCCATATGTACAAGTCTGGGATACTCCCTGACGACCTAAGTGATCACTCTCCAACCTGCATTATTAAGCACAAAGCTGATAACACCCACCAGCCCACATAAAAAACAATTAGAAATAATAAGAACTTCAACCCTACCAATTTCAAAAATTAGCTTAAATTATGCAACTGGTCAATCCTAAAACAACTGCCACTTGAGGATGCTGTTGCATACTTGAATACTAAATTCCTTACCATCCGCGATTCTCACGCTCCTGCTTGCACTATTAGAACTAAAACAAAAATTGCACCATGGCTTACAAAAGATACCAAATTAAAAATCAAATTTAGAAATAAAGCCTGGGCTCTGGCGAACAACTAAAGCTCCTCTAGACCAGCTGAGATATGGACCAGCTTAGGAATGACTCAAAAAAATCCATTCTGCTAGCAAAAAAACTATACTACTATGATCGTCAACAAAAACACCAAAACAAATCTCAAAAGTTCTGGGCAGGACTAAACAGACTTCTTCATCCAGGTCAAACTACTATGCCAACTCCTTCCACATCTACCCAAGCATCCCAAGAGGACATTACCTTTAATATTTTTTTTACCGAGACTACCCAGACCCTTGCCAGTCAATTAACTCCATATGCTCTAATTCCATTACAGCTACACCTACTACTCAACTATCCTTTATCTTCCAACCAGTCTCAACCTCACTTATTAGATCCCTAATTAACAAATTAAAACCAATCACCCTATATGCAGACCTCTTCCCTGCAGAATACCTACAAAAAGCTGCAGACACCATTGCATTCTCCATCTCCATCTTGATCAATAGAACCATAGTAGAAAACTCCATTCCCTCCATCTGGAAAACATCCCGTGTTATACCACTTCAGAACTGTCCAATTATGGACCCATTGCCATTCTCTCACCACTGGCCATAATAATGGAGAAATGCATCCATAAACAACTCTTGCACTATCTCATTCAGAACAATCTGGTGGCTAACTCTCAGCATGGCTTCAGGCCATATTACAGTACCACCTATGCCCTCCTCTCTTTCTGCAATGCCATAAACCATAACAGAAATAACAATAAACTATGCTCAGCCCTCTTTCTTGACCTCTCCAAAAGCCTTTGATATGGTTACCCACCAACTGCTCATCCATACTCTGAAAACCATATCCCTGGATAACCATGCTATTCAATGGTTCCACTCCTGTCTGAGTGGTAGACAACAGGCTGTCCTATGGCAGAACAAACTATCCACCCTGCTACCTCTCACCCTTAGAGTTCCCCAGGGCTCTATTTTAGGTCCCCTTATTTTTTTTCAGTTTTTATTAACGTCCTCTACACTGTCATCCCAGATGCAACATGCATTCAATATGCTGACGACTCTACTTTGATCTGCTCAGCCTCCTCCCCGAAAGACCTGCTGACCTTATCCCAGAAAACATTTAACACAGTTGAAAATTGGTTCTATAATCATCGTCTGATTTTGAACCCTAACAAAACTAAGCTACTATTCTTCTCCTCCACTCATAGGTCCACCCCACTCTCCTTTACTATAATATCTAACAGTGGTACCATTATTTTCTCTGATGCGCATTCCAAACTCTTAGGGGTAATAGTATATAACAACCTCAAATTTGATATGCATGTCAATCAAACTATCAAAACTATTATTAAAAAACTTGGCTCACTACATAAAAATAAACCTTTCCTAACTCCGCATGGACTACCATTGGCCGCACACACCTACTCTCAACCCTTCTATAAACCTCCCCTATACTAACCAACTTGAACAAATCTGAATTTAGCAAACTCTCAAGCTGTTACAACCACATTGCCAGATTTGCCATGACTCTACATATCGGACACATCACTGCCAAAACCTTAATCTACTAGGGTGGCTAGACTTACCCAGCTTACTTCAGTACAGTCATACATAGTAGCACACAAAGTTCTCAACCAACCTGATAAAACTCCTGAACTTAAAAACCTTATCAATTCCTATAGTAACTCCAGGTCACATCGATCATCTAACAACCTGCTGGTTCAAGCACTCAAAACTAGCAACTCAGCTGGAGACTTACTGTTTTCCAACTTTGTTGGCAAAGCCTGGAACTCACTTCCAGCTGACCTTACTCTAGAACCCTCGCTAAACGAATTCAAAAAAAGTCTCAGACGGTATTTTACTATGCACTGGCTATGTCCCTGTTCCAACCCAGACTAACTCCTCAACTACCCAGTTTAATATCCCTACATCACTTAACCACTACCTGTCTCTCTAGTCACTCATGACTCACTACCCCAGCTATGTTTCCACCTTACTATACCCCACCCCACCCCCTAACCTTTTGCCTCCATTACATATTATCTGTCTCCCTTACTCTATCTCCCTTCTTTCACTACCAGGTACTCTGAATATACTTGATTCTATTGTTGCTAACCCCTTTTCTTTTTCAAAAAGCCTACCATTCATCAGACACCTTGACATGAAGGACTATGGGTTATTCCACATTGAAGTACCTAGACCATATCATCCCTACTTTCTAGTACTAGAACTTCCTCATATCTGCTCTTGAATATTTAATTGTTTTTTTTCTTCTTCTTTACTATTGTATACTAAATAGTACTATACGAAATACTTTCTCTAATCTCCTATTATCTATGATAGTCTGTAAACCTTACCTTACTAGTCTTTTTAATGTGTGTTTATCTAATATACTCTGTAAACTAAGCTTTACTTTTATTATGTATATTATTATCTGTATGATTGGAGCTTTTCTCTGCAGGCCTCCATTGAAAATGGACATGTATCCAGTCAGACTATCCTGGTTAACAAACGTAAAATAAAATAAAATAAATATATGTGTATGTATATATATATATATATATATATATATATTATATACACACACACACATATATATATATATATGTGTGTGTGTGTATATACATATATATATATATATATATATATATATATATATATATATATATATATATATATATATAGATATATATATATATATATATATATATAGAGAGAGAGAGAGATAGATAGATAGATCTAGGACATTTGATTGAATGATCAAACGTCCGAATCCATAACCACTGAACACACTTTAACAAAAGTGCTTTTATCAAAAAAGCGCTTTCGTTAAAGCGTGTTAATAAAAAAAAAAAACTAAACTACATTAACGTTTTTGCACCCCCCTGTGGGGGGATATGCCCACTATACCCCCTACTTTAATATTCTCCCTCCGAGATCACACTACAGTGAGGAAAAGAGAATTTTCCCTTATCCGCACTGTAGTACGGCTGTGGCAACAGGCATACTTACGCGAAAGTGCTTCTTCGGTGAAAAGCACTTTCGCATAAGTATTTCCGGCCGTTTGGGTTTCTTTCAATCAAAAGTCCTAGACCTGTCTTGTTTGGCATCTACTTCTTTGAAGTACAGGCCAACACTATGGGACTCTGGCTAACAAAGTTCGCAGATGACTGCAAACTGGGAGCCATTATTGAATCCCCAAATGATGTGGATACTCTACAAAAGGACCTTACAGAAACAGATGCTTGGTGCTAGAGCCATGGGCTCAAGCTCAATGCCAAGAAATGTATAGTTATCCCCTTTGGGAAAAAACATGTATCCGTGAATTACCATATAGGTGGCAGTACACTAAACACTGAAAGTGTGATAAGAGACTTAGGGACACAGGTGGACAGTGGTCTCACCTTCGATAACCACATCGCCACAACAGTCAGGAAATCCTTCTATATGACACACCTCATCACTAAGGGCTTTTCATCCAGAAAAAAGGAGGTCATTGTCCCACTGTACTCATCCCTCATTAGACCCATTATAGAATACAACGCCCCATTTGGTATGTACCTCTCAAGACATCTGCAACAACTGGAAAGGCCGCAGAAATACCTCACTAAAAGAATCACAGGCCTAAAGCAGATGCCCTACGCTGACTGCCTTAAAAAACTCCAGTTACACTCTGTTGCATATCGTCTACTCAGAGGCGATCTCTGCTTAACATACAAGGCCATGTCAAACCCAGAGCTGTTGGACATGCTACACTTAAAGAAATCCCAATCCCTCAGAGCCACACACTCCAGGGATCTAAACCTTGTCATCACAATAAACAAAACATGCTGGAGAGATAGGTTCTTGACCCAGAGACTCCCCAGAGTCTGGAATAGATTGCCCATACATGTCAAGCAGAGTGCCTCTTTGGCCCTCTTCAAAAGGAA
The DNA here is from genome assembly GCF_019279795.1 of Protopterus annectens. Taxonomy (NCBI): domain Eukaryota; kingdom Metazoa; phylum Chordata; order Ceratodontiformes; family Protopteridae; genus Protopterus; species Protopterus annectens. The sequence goes on along the minus strand of NC_056739.1, from coordinate 1,700,701,634 downwards.
CCTTGACGATTGGATGGGAGAAAGGAAATTCCCCCTGGGGATCACGTCAGTTGCCCTGTTAGACAGGGGTCCAGGGAAGTAAATAGTGTGGGAAGAAATAGAATAGCCAGGGAATTGTTATGGCTAGGCTTGTATAGGTCCTAGGGCTGATAGCCCAGTATCAACCTATATACCTATAAATATATATGTATGTATATATGTATATATATATATATATATATATATATATATATATACGTACACACACACACACATATATATATTATATATATATTTTATATATATATATATATATATATATATATATACACACACACACACGCACACACAGACACACACACACACACAGTAAACTCTCAGTTAACCAGAACTCATGTAACCAGAAAAAAAAATCAAAGAAATACAGTACAATTTTCATGTGTTGCACTTTCTGTTTCCCCTCCCACAGAAACATACCTTATGTTTTTAGAGTTTTTAAAAGGAAGATAGGAATACATTCCTTCTGTCACCAACCTAAGAACAAGTCAAACCAAACAAATAGTATAGGGTACAGTATTAGTCAGGCCTGTTTTTAATAGTAACAAAACCAGAAACTACAGTTATCCGCCATGTATCAATGGGTGCCGGTTAACCAAGAGTTTACTGTATATATATATATATATATATATATATATATATATATATATATATGTTAACTAGAAGGATACAAGATATTAGGTACATGTCTTTAAATGTTAAAAGTGCATATCTTGTGGGATATGTTACCTCTACAAAATAAAATTCACTCTTAATATGGACTTTGTGGAGATTAGACTACATCTTTAATATTCCAGTCCATTTACTTGCTATTTAGACACTACAGGAATGTGACATTAGCACACTGGATGAAAGACTGAGCATACAAAAGTCAGAAAGGAGGGTCTGGAGAGGGGAAGAGGCACATTACAAGGAGGCAAGCAGATGTGGGACAAAGAATTGAGAACAACAAATGATGAATTGAAAGAAAAGGAAATTTGCAGAAGTGTCAAGAAGAGCAACAAAGGTTTTTGTTAGGTATATATCAGAGAGAAAGGATTGGAGGGCCAGACTTGACTAGATTGAGCAAAGATGAGAGGATAATCACAGAGGACTTGGAAAAGCAGAGGTATTCAAGTAGATATTTTTGTCATTCTTTATGATAAAGGATAAAAAGGAAGGGGCCATGCAGAGAAAATGGGAAGGTAATGTGTGGAGATCATGGAGCAGATTCCATAACAGTTTGGAAGGAAATGGAAAGGGATTTGGCTGGCCCTAAGGAGAATACAAAATGAGGATTATATGGGCTGCCTTTCAGTGATCTCCAGAAATCTGTCAGATCTCCTGTCAGAGATTTTCAGAAGATTACTGACCTGCTCAGAAGTACCCGAGAACTGAAGTACCCGAGAACTGAGTGACAGCAAGTATTATGCTTTTGTGATAAGGAGCAGGTTTGCTGTGAGAAGGAGGCTGTTTAGCTCAGCAGCAGTCTTGGTGAGAATCCTGATTAAAAAGACTGTTTGCTTCCATAGAGTACAGTAATCTCCTTTGCAAGAACCAACATGGGTTTGTGGCTGGAAGGATCTGTCAGTCAAACCTGATGCACTTTTATGAGTGAGTTATAAGAGTACCTGATAGAGCAGGACAGGTGGACAAGGTCAACCTGGATTTCACCAAGATCTTTACTCTGTCCTACGCAGTAAGTTGCCTAGGGCGATTGAAGGGGAAGGGGTTATGCCAAAGAATGTAGAACTAGATTTCAGCAATGAGGAAAGTGAATCCAGTATTCAACATTTTTGCTTCATGCATATCTGACGGAGCAGAGAACAGGCTCAACCTCTACTGATGACACAAAGATATGTGCACCAATGGGCAAGAGGAAGAAGACTCTTAAGGAAGAAATTTGAAGAGGCTTATAAAATAGAAGGAAAACTGAAAGTTTTGGTTCAGTGCAAACAAATGTAAAGTTCTGCAACTAGGTCACAATAATCCCTATCAAAGTATCAGCTGTGTGAAAACTGAGCTAATTGCCTTAAAGAGATGGTGCTCCCATCGTACTGGACCCTAGTCATTGACCATAATTTCTCTAAGTCCATTACTGTCAGACTTGAAGTATTTCTTTAGCCTTGAGGTTGAGCAGCTGTGAAATTGGTATACATATTGAATTGCTGGGGTGCAGCGGCACAGACATCCACATGAGTGGGGGCTTGCTTACCTGCAAAAAAAAAAAAGTTTTTTTTTTTTTTTTTTGTTAAATCAACAATTTAGGTTGCTAGCTTTCATTTTCTTATTATTGTTAAATGCCATGTACTGATTATGTAACCTGTACACGTGACACCAGGCTGCTGAAAGGTGTGCAGATGAAAACTAAGAGAAGTGTGCATGGGATTGTAAAGGTAAAGTATGTGACCATAGCTGGAGCTGTTATCAACAAAGACCAAAAAAGATGGGGGAGATGATACTGATGCACAAAAATGTTTTAGAGTAATATGAAGACATCATCCCGGACAGGATAGGCAAAGGAGAAAGGAAAGTCCACAATTAGTAGATTGTAAAAGTCAACCATTCCCTAGATCCCTGAACATACATTTTCTTCGAGAATGGTGTAGACCCATGTAATGTACTCCGGGAATGGATGGTGTAGAAAGAATCTAGAGGCCAATGGCCAAGTGGAGGAAAAAGAGTGAGAAGAAGGTAGCCTAACAAGCTGGTAGAGTGTTAAATTTACTTGAAGGGCAGACTAGATAGACTGTCTTTTCTGCTCTCACATAGATATAAAGTAATGTAATATGGTACAAGCATTTCAGGATTGTACAGCATTCTTGAAGCCTCCATTTTATAAGCATTATAAGCTAGTGAGGCCAAGCCCTTCAAATATATGCTAGCAGCAGAAGTAAGTTGCAGATTCCTCATGATGTACTGTCCATCAGGTTATCTGGCAGTTTCTTGCAAGAATTTGCAGATCTCCTCATCAGCTTTGTTCTTACATCAAGATTGTTAGATTCTGGTGACTTACTGCATGGCTGAACTATGAAACCTATGAACACACCACTGGACTTGTGAACTTAATGCAGTCTTTTGGCTTTACTCAAATTGTTTCGGCTGCTACTCATCCATTCGACCATTCATTGGTTATGGCCTCCCAGCTTGAGTTAGAAACTTGGGTGGGATCTGGTGGTGGAACCAGTGTCCTGGTCTGCCCACTTTATTGTGCACTTCAGCCTTGGTCTGCCCTTCAGTCATTCCCCTCATACTGTGATCAAGTATAGAGAACTCAGGACTGTTACCTTAGATACTCTGTCTGTTCTTGACTACTTACATGATGATATCAGTGCTGATGATCCGGATGGAATGGCCATGGGCTACAATCAAATCATTGCAAGTCTACCAGATTCAGATGTCACAGTGATTGTACACTTCTGGTCTGCATCTCATTGTGACCCATGGTTCATATCACCAGTATGTTTCTGAATTCATTCAGATCCTACTTCTCTGGCTACATACATCATGTCATGTCTGGCTTAAATTCAGCTCATGCATACATCTCAGAATATGGCTTAGTGCAGGGTTCAATCTTGGCTCCTTTATTATTCAATATATACATGCTATCTCTTTGAGAAGTTGTAAGCAAGGGTATTTCTTATCAATCTTAAGCTGATGGCACCCAGCTTTACCTCTCCTCCTCTCCGAGTGCAGTGCCAGATTTCCAGATTTTACCATTCTAAAAGACTGTTTGGAGTCTATTCTTTATTGGAATAATCAATTGAAACTTAATTCCAACCAAGTCCAAGACTATTAGTACATGCTGCCATCAGTCCATCTGCATTGTTATCAACTTTGAAATTTGTATTTCAAGTCCATAATTGGTGTATAATTCTTGATGACAATCTGACTTTTTTGGGATCAGGTGTCAGCAGTGATAAAAAATTTCCTGTTTTTCATTTTATAAATATTGCCTGGATCAAACACTGTTTATCTAGGTTGGACCTTTTGATGGTGGTAATTACACAGGTGTTGTTGTGCTTAGATTGCTGTAATGTTCTATATCTTGAGCTGTCAGATAAAATGCAGTACCTGCAGCAAATGCAGAACTTCCCTATCAGATTGATCACTGGTGTTTTTGTGCAATCTGCATTGGCTGCCAATTGCAGCTCATTACATCTTTAAAATCGTCATGCTCACATTTCATGTCCTGCATGATCCGGGTTCTGCTTATCTGAAAGAGCTGTTGCAAATCTATGTCCCTGTTAAGCCATTCTGGTAACCTGTTATAGGCCTGCTATCTATTTCAGAAGTGTGTTTGGAAAGCTATCCCTCAGATGAGACGTTAAACTGAAGCCCCATCTACCAGAGTTGGCAGCTCAGATGAATGTAAAGATTCCACAGCACTTATCAAAAAGAGAAGGTGAAGTTGCCCAATTTTTCCTTAGTCAGTATGAATACTAACTCAGGTCCCCCCCCTGAAAAGAGGCCATTAGCTAATGTGTAAAAAAATAATTACATAAAATAAATTGGGTAAAGCAATTTTCCATGTCTTGCTGCTGTCCTCTGGAATAGGCTACTGTCCTGGCTTTAGACATTTGACATGGAGTCTACATTTCAGAGGTCCCTAAGATTTCATCTTTTTGGAGAAGTCTCCCATGAGCCTGGAATTTACGCCAGTTATCAACTGGATTATGTACTATTTGTTCTGTAAGTATTGCCTGGGCTTTTTAATTTAGTATGTCACTGATGTTTTTATATTTCAACTTAGGTGGATGTTCAAAATTGCTGTGCTTTTGCTGTCTTTTACTCTTTTCATATTGTGTAATTCTAAATATTTAGTAATAATCATTAAATTCTAAATAAGTGAAATACTGTATTCTTAGTCAATGCCACCACATGCGGCACTACAATTGAAAGAAGTGGTCAAGGTATCAATACTGTTCTGAAATGATAATAATTCGGTGTTTTACATTTTTTCTTACAATTTTTCTTAGTATAAAGATTATGACTGCAGGTCTGTGCCAACAAATACTTAAATGTGCAAAAAGTCTACTAAATAATCTTGTTTTGTAAATAACACTGGAAATATAGTAATAATATTTATCAATTGAATAATACAATAGAAAACTATGACATTTCTCCTCAAACAAATTTCCTGTCTTCAGTATTTAACCAGTAGAGCACCAACTTAATTAAGAGTGTTGTCAAATAAGTAGTGCTTTATCAAAATGAAAACAGTTTCATGGCAGTGTATTACTTTATGAGATCTTGATTTGCAAATGCTTCATATCTGGTAATCATTATTAATCCATACTTATAAATACTTCATCTTTTCACGTTTCCATAGATATGGGTGTTGCTGAACCAATTCATTGGGGGTGCGTAGTTTACTGCTGTAGTCTTCATTTTATCTTAATTTATTACATATCTTAAAAAAAACTTGTAACTGTTTAAAAAAATGTTCCACAACACTGAAATGTCCTTTTTCTGGATTTATCAAGTACAAAATAATCTTATCTGCAAATAAAGCTGACTTTTCTTATTTGCCATATCAATTATATAGTTGAATTTGTCGGTCCCTATTTTCTTTGCCAATGGCTCTTAAGTATAAAGCAAGTAACAAACGGGAAAGATGACACCCCTACCTGTTTTCTCTGTTCAAAACACAGATTGTTAGACAAAAACCCTCCCATCCTTCAATAAATACTATAGTATATTATGATGCACCCAAACCCAGAATTATATTTTTACTAAACTTTCACAAAATGTCATAACTATGAAACTGTAAACACTTGTTATCAGACATACACTTTCATGTGACAGCAAGCAATTCCTCTCTGGGTGCATGTTTATTGAGATATTTACAGAAATATGAAAACATGCTTAACTATATCATTAGCAATATAAATAACACTTAATATCTCTCAAGATGTGCAACTTAGAATTCAAATATGAAAGACAGGTTTCTTCAACGGAATCTAAGGTTTCACCTGATGCTGTGCAATAGTTTTGAAGTCACTAGATTTTTGAAGTATTTTGTGCAACTTTAAATATTGCTTGTTTTCTTAATTACTAACAAAAGACTAACAATATCTCCAGTACAGTGTGATATAAATGGACATTGGTAATGAATTTTCCCATCTCTCAACATGGTATTTCACACTGTATTCCTTATTAGCATAGTGGTCTCTCAGAAAATAGCATGGATGACTCTCAGCTCTGAATATCAACATAAATGTGAAAATATGAATAATAAGTATCAAAGAATGATTCATTTCTCCACCACAGGACATCCTGCATTAACAGTCTTAGTGTCATTTTGTTAATAACTCCTTGCCCTTTCCTAAACTGATTATTATTAACTGGTAAGTCACTTAATTAAAGAAGCCAGACCCACAAAAACAGCTGGATGCCATCATAAGAAGCCATGGGTGTTAACTGGAAGAATACAAAAAAGACACTGTAGGCTTGGATGGGTTAAATGATCCTTGTGCCCATTGGGTGATGAGGAACAGGGTGGTCAGTCAGAGGAAGAACAGGCAGGAGTAGTATCCCATAAAAGCAAAGGCAGTAGTATGCATTGTAACACTATGCAAAGAGGTAGCATCTAGACTACAACTGTAGGCTATAATTCAGAAAATGCAGAATAAAGTAATGCAAGCAGTATGTCACTCAGGCTATGCAAGACAGGCCATGCTGTGCTTCAGACATTTCCTTACCCACATAGGCTTAGGGGTGAGTGAGCACAGACATCATCATTTGTACAGGTGTAGAGGACGTATTGACAGGTGACAACAAAGCTGCCACAATGACCAGGGTCATGGAAGGTGGTTGTGGTAGCCATACAGTATAGTAAAAGGTTATAAAATGGTTCCCTATTAGAAGACTGAAGATGCAGTATTTCGAACACGTCTTGGTTGAACTCAAAAGCCTGAAACAGAAAAACATTGAAGCATTCTTTAAGCAAATTATTTCCCTGGGAAAGAATTTGCTTGGCCACTTCGTTACTTTGCCATTTTTGGCACTGTAGTGCAGTCTCGGAGTTGGTATATTTAAGTAGGGGGGTGTGGGAGGCGAAGCCCCCCACTTAATGTAATGTTTAAAGTATTTTATTTTATTTTGTTTGTTGGAGCAGCGATTTTTTTTTCCCCTAGGAAACATTCTAACATTTCGAAATTGTAAGCTTTCGCTTACATAGGGTCGATTAATCACCGTTCGCTCTTAAGTGTTCAGTGATCTAGTATAGACCCGGAGCATTGGTGACCGTTTAACTGAGACTGACCATAACTAGATGTGGTGGCTTCTGTAGCCAGAGCGAACAATGACGTTGTCCCAGACATGGTCTGTGTCATCTTTGTATGCCCAGCAGGTGACCAGCTGCCTCACATCTGGACTCATCCATGGCCACAGAGAGCAAGGCCTACAGAGGCAGACCAGAAAGAGGTTACCATCTACCTCAAGGATGCAACAATGAATTCATTGTTAGCCATCAGTGACCTGACTAGTACCAAATGCTCCATGTTCCTGTTCTCTGCATCACTGCACAGGGGCTGGGTGTCATTGCACATGCCATGCAGGTGTTGCACATCATTTTGTGTGCCATACCACAGTTACCATCTCCAAATTAGTGGGAGTAGCAGCTGTCTGTACCTGTATCATTGACGTGCACATCAAGTGATTAATGCCAAGTGTTGCAGCCAGGTCAGAGACTGGTCTGGAGTCAAGGTGGTGCTGCAGATCAATGCACCTCTCTCTCTCTCTCTCTCTCTCTCTCATGGGGTGTTCACAAATGTCAAAGGCACTCCTACAAAAACACAGTTACAGTATGTTCACCAAACATTGATGAGGCTGGAGGTTTGGCCTGTCCTGCAACAGGATCCTTGTGTATGGGGGATATATGTGAACCCTCCAGTGTCACATTTGCTGACAATTCCACTGTATCATCAGACTGTGCCACCTGAACAAAATGCTTAAATCAGCCAGACTCTGCAATAGACATATCGGTAATAGATAGAATCAATGAATAGCATATTCACACATACATACATACATACTTTGTTTTACAGTGTTGCAGTTGCAGATACATGGTATCTGGAGGACAGATGCGTAAAAACATTTTGTTGAATAAGTCCTGCCCCACATGTAGTGCACTGCACAGTACAGCAGTGTAAAATCTATTGTTAATCTGGTGCATCCCATATGGACACTCATGCATTCATTGTCAGCCCAGCTCCCACATTCAAGCCACCACCACCATGTATGAGGGTTCATGCCATCTCCACAGACAGACATGCCAGGAACTCTTCCTCTGTGAGCCACTTCTATATAGGAGCCCAACTTTTGTGAAGGATATGTCCTTGACAATGTCCTATGTATTGTTCTTGGCACATAATGTCATATTGTATGGGTTTGTGGGTTTGGCATAATGATTAAGGTCTTTACCTCTCAAACACAAGGTTCAGAGTTTGATTCTGACCTTGGGTTATTGGCTAGTCTTAAAATGTGTTTTCAGGGCAGTTAGTGTAGAATTCGCCAATGAACCTATATCCGTTACCCATTACCAAGCCTGATTTAGAATTCTGTTATGCCTACACACACCACTGATACCCTTCACAACTGCCAGCAAAACATGGTCATGAAAGACCTTGTCTGCATTACCTTTGGTCAAAATATGCATACCATGTATATTGTGGGCCTTCAGTAACATCTCAGTCTTCTAGGTGGTGAACTTTTCGAGCTGTTGTCTCTCTCATGGACCAATGACAAAATATGCACACTGTGAGTTACACATGTTGGTCAATGTGTGTGTACATGGTTATCTGTGGATGTCCTGTACACCTGAATTCTGCACCCATATATTGGCTACTTACCTTTTCCCTATTGTGGTGTGATCATTTACTCCTTCTAATACAAAATGTAGCAAAGGGCATGTTATCCCAATATGTTGAATCCCTGTATATTTCTGCCCAGCTTGTTCTCCCCAGAGCACATTGCCATGCTTTACGTTATGTGTAGGGACCATGAGGTACTGTGTGACATACTTTGCCCTATGTGTGCCTAGCCCTTGGTATGCCGTGCCCCCAAAAGCTGGACATGATAGAGTCATGCACTTGTGCTGTGTTCTCACGCCCACCACACCACTTTCACTCTGTTTATGTTGCTGCCTTCCATCCTGGATGTTGAATACAGTGCAGGGGTATATTACCTTCCTTTAGTATTCCAACTCCAAACACCTCATTCCATAGCTGTTCAGCTTAGCACTCTCCCTTGCAGTATGGTGTTCCCCTTTATATTCACATTAATACAATCCTCTTAGTGTGGTGGTTATGTTAAATTAGGGAATTTAATGCCTCTGTCTCTGACTTACTCCCCTAATGTTCTGCACTCTCCATACTAATTGGCACAAGCCTGCTCATCCCTGTTCATGCCAAGGCTTGGGGACACATGCACATTCTAGTCATTTATGGCATCTGCACAGTTCATCGCACCATTACTATGTAATACAGAGGCTTTTGGTAGTGTCCCATTGCTGCACTACAAATCACATCACATGGTGTTTGTGTGCCCATGGGCATATGACTACCCTTTTGTGCCTTGAGCTGACCTGTATGAGTGGCCATGGCTTCCTTAGTGCTTGGAACAGCAGGGCTCCTGTATGTTGTCCAAGGGAGAGAAAGCTTTTATTATTCTTCCTCCACAGGGGCTTTCGGGAATGCCTGATAGGCCATTATGATGGCTGCTTGTATAAGGTTATTGTCTAGTATAGAGTATGCTGAGTTCTTCTTACTTTGTCTTTCTTTATCTGTAGATCAGCAAGCAAAAATGGATAGATGTTGCAAAAGGAAAAATTGCCTCTCCCAACTGTGAGGTGTACATGTCATATGCACTACTGTAGTGTCCAGATATAATGTTAAGTGCAAAGTGTGTGTGTGTGTGTGTGTGTGTGTGTGTGTGTGTGTTTTCCTCTGCTTGGTACCCCCACTTTTCTTAGCTGTCCTATCTCTCCCTTTCCTCCACATTTATATGATGAACCAGGTTGTCATTTTGCTGTGTTGGGCCCTGCTTGGGCTGTCTTAACTGCATGGTTATTTATTTATCCTTTGTTAACTAGATTAGTCCCACTAGGCTAGTGGCCTTTTTTTCAAGGAAGACCCAATGTGGTATTTATACTACTGGGGGAAATTTGGCCAGGGCATTGGGGAGCTTCTCCTACTCTTTTTGATGGGGGCCATGGGATCTGTTACATACATCTAAGCTACCATCAACTCAAGCAGATGGTACCTCGGTTTAACATCTCATTTGAAGGAATACACACTCAGGAGTGCATCATCCCCCTTATGCTGTACAGCAGTGCCGGTAATTTATCTACCTGATATGGGAATACAACCCACCGCCTTCTGCACCAAAGATGAATATGGCTCCTGTTATGCCATTGACACTGCAGTATCATGGCTATTTGTATAAGATTGTTGTATGCACATTTTATTGTGATTGTGAGTGCACATAACATTGGGATGCATGCTGTGGCATACTTGCCTGCCGTTCCTTTCATGTCAGTCACTCCAGTCACATGCACTTTGCCAGCTTGGCACCTCCACTGAACCTGCCTAACCCTATTTGTCCCTGTAACATGACTCCACTACAGATCACCCACCATGTCCCAGGACCCCATTCCGCATTTCTGGAAACACTGGGAAATATAAAGGTGCTACCAAACACCCTAATATTGGGTGATTTCAATTACCCAAGCATTAATTGGGAGAACTACTCAAGTACTAACTCCCTTGCCCAGCATTTTCTAGAATTTATAAACTCAAATGCCCTGGATCAACTGGTCAACACTCCCACCACGGGTGACCGGTGCTCCACACTGAAGGTCAACCCCTCACTAGTTAGATCTGATCATAAACAAATCACTTTGGATATCCACATTCCGCCTCCACCCCCGGACAAGGAAACCACCATGAAAAACTTTTCAAAAGCAAACTTCACGTTACTTAAGACCGAGGTGGAAAGTTTCAAAGCCCCCATGCTAAAGGATAACATTGTCCAAGCTACAAAATCCTTTACTAATGCATTTTACGGGCACCTACAAGAATGCATGGATCATGCTATCCCAAGCAAAACCAAGACTCACTCCTCCAAGAAAAGGAAACCAGTCTGGTGGACTCCTGCCATAAGCAAGCTATACAATAGGAGGAGGAAATTAGTACAGAAAAGAGTAAAATCCCAAGAAGGGAAGACATCCCTGCTCAGTATCAACAAGAAACTACGATCCCTCATAAAATCATCCAAGGCGAGTTTCGAAAGAAAAATTGCCAAGGACTCCAAAGATAACCACAAGGCATTCTTTAGCTATGTTAAGAATCTAAGTGGCAATGCTCAGATCTGCTCGGAGTTAGTGCAGAATGGTACAAAATACACTGAACCGACCGATATTGCCAACATCCTGGCAGACAAGTTCAGCGCAAACTTCACCCCCCTCTCACCCCCAAAGGGCCCATAACCATACCAGAAGAATGTAGAGCTCCTGAAATCATAGACACTCAGGTTAAAACAGCCCTCTCCAAAGCCAAAAACACAGCATCAATGGGACCGGATGGAGTCCCAGGCTGCGTCCTACACGAGCTCAAAGATGAACTAACCCCTCACCTAAACACACTGTTCAAACACAGCCTCTCCACAGGTTACGTACCCATAGAGTGGCACACAACAATGGTTATTCCACTCCACAAAGGTGGAGCCACAACAGACTCCAGGAACTATCGCCCTATAAGCCTGACTAGCTTGGTCTGCAAGGCTATGGAGCGCATCATCATAGAACTCATTAACAGAGACATTGGGAACCTCCAAACACTGGACCCTACCCAGTTCGGCTTTGTTAAGGGCAGATCATGCCTCCTAAACCTGGTGGACTTCTTTGAGACAGTTACCAAGGCTATAGATGAGGGAAAGGTGGTACACACAGCCTACCTAGACCTCACAAAGGCCTTTGACACCATTCCCATTCTGGTATTATAGACAAGCTCACCAGCCTGAACATAAACCCCTATGTCACAAGATGGGTTGCCAACTGGCTCACGGACAGAACCCACATGGTAAGAGTTGCGGGACCTAGGTCTGACTCTAAACCGGTTACAAGTGGCATTCCCCAGGGCTCAGTCCTAGGGCCCCTCCTGTTCGGCATATACTTCTCAGAGGTACAGGCAAGCACAGGAGGACTATGCTTGACCAAGTTCGCAGACATCTGCAAACTAGGGGCTATAACTGACTCTCCGGCTGACACAGACATCCTCCAAAAGGGTCTCACTGAGATGGACACCTGGTGTCAAAATCATGGCCTCAAGCAAAATGCCAAAAAGTGCATAGTTATCCCCTTTTGAAAAAACAAAGTACCCACAAACTACCACATAGGTGGTAGTCCCCTAAATACAGAAGACGTAATAAGGGATCTGGGGACACAAGTAGATAGTAAACTCTCCTTTGATAATCACATTGCCAAAGTGGTTAGAAAATCCTTCTACGTGGCACACCTTATCACAAAAGTGTTCACATCCAGATCAAAAAAGGTCATTGTGCCCCTCTACTCATCGCTCATCAGACCCATCATAGAGTACAACACCCCATTTGGGATGTATCTTACAAGACATCTGCAACAGCTGGAAAGACCACAGAAGTACCTCACCAAGAGGATCACTAGCCTCAAACAGATGCCCTATGCAGCTCAACTGAAGAAACTCCAGCTGTACTCGGTTGCATACCACCTACTCAGAGGTGATCTCTGCCTGACATACAAGGCCATGTCCAACCCAGAAATGAGCAACATGCTCCATCTAAAGAAAAGCTTTTCCCCTAGAGCCACATGCTCTGGGGATCTAAACCTCACCACAACAATAAATAGGATGTGCAGGGATAGATTCCTGTCACAGAGACTTCCCATGCTTTGGAACAAGATTCAAATCTACATTAGGCAGAGCTCCTCGCTAACACTCTTCAAGATAAACCTTGACGAGTGGATGGGAAACAGAAAGTTTACCCCGGGGATCACTTCAGTGGCTCTGCTGGACAGAGGCACAGGGAACTAATCTAAGGGGGCGGCGAAAGCTAACACATTCTGGCTAGGCTTATAAATGCCTTTGGGCAGATAGCCTAGTACCTACCTATGAACCTAAGATCTTAACCTGGTGTGTGACATTAATAAAACCTGATAGAGGTACAGATTTGTCTTCCAGAGGTTACCACATCTTTGGAACAGACTCCCAGTTCATGTCAAACATAGCACCTCATTAGACCTGTTCAAATGTGAATGTAAATTCACCCCAGAGGTTCCACCTGTGTCCTTCTTGTACAGGAATAATAGGTGCTGATCATAGAAATAAGGGTAAGAACTTGGCTAGGCTTGTACGGGCCCTAGGGCCATTAGTCTAGTAATGTCCTATGATCCTATGATAAGAGCCAGTAAAGAACTAAGGAAAATTCTTCCAGTCCTTTGGATTCACTAGTTTTAAGGGGGCACATTATCTTTTCCTCTAACTTCTTTTTTATGATCTGTTAAAGAAACTACAGATAAAATCTTCAATGAGATCTTGCAGGAATGAAGTAAATGTCCAAAAACAAATCAGTAAAAATATCAGCTATTTCAGCTGTACAAGTGTAACCTTTTGTGTTTGGGGTAATACTTGAAAAAAGTCTGGGATTCAGATTAGCACTTCACATTTCTGTGGCTATTAATATTAAGCATCCTGCAGAGGGACAACAAGGCCTGTACCTGCTCAGATATGTATCAAGATTTGCATAGCAAAGCATTCTGAGGAAAGGAGTGAATAGTAAACTAGTGGAGTCATGTTACAGGGACAAATAGGGTTAGGCAGGTTCAGTGGAGGTGCCAAGCTGGCAAAGTGCATGTGACTGGAGTGACTGACATGAAAGGAATGGCAGACAAGTATGCCACAGCATGCATCCCAATGTTATGTGCACTCACAATCACAATAAAATGTGCAGACAACAATCTTATACAAACAGCCATTATACTGCAGTGTCATTGGCATAACAGGAGGCATATTCATCTTTGGTGCAGAAGGCTGTGGGTTTTATTCCCATATCAGGTAGATAAATTGCCGGCACTGCTGTACAGCATAAGGGGGATGCTGCACTCCTGAGTGTGTATTCCTTCAAATGAGATGTTAAACCGAGGTACCATCTGCTTGAGTTGATGGTAGCTTAGATGCATGTAACAGATCCCATGGCCCCCATCAAAAAGAGTAGGAGAAGCTCCCCAATGCCCTGGCCAAATTTCCCCCAGTAGTATAAATACCACATTGGGTCTTCCTTGAAAAAAAGGCCACTAGCCTAGTGGGACTAATCTAGTTAACAAAGGATAAATAAATAACCATGCAGTTAAGACAGCCCAAGCAGGGCCCAATACAGCAAAATGACAACCTGGTTCATCATATAAATGTGGAGGAAAGGGAGAGATAGGACAGTTAAGAAAAGTGGGGGTACCAAGCAGAGGAAAGCACACACACACACACACACACTTTGCACTTAACATTATATCTGGACACTACAGTAGTGCATATGACATGTACACCTCACAGTTGGGAGAGGCAATTTTTCCTTTTGCAACATCTATCCATTTTTGCTTGCTGATCTACAGATAAAGAAAGACAAAGTAAGAAGAACTCAGCATAGTGATGAGCCTATTAAAATAATAGACAAAATGGCTATAGTAAAACTCTGGTTTTTGCCCTTAATTTCTACCTTCCTCTTGCTAACACATTAGTGTGGCAGCAGCAGAGGTCACTTCAAAGATGCTTGCAGTGCCCATGGCATCACTCACCATCCTGGAAACTCTATACTAGACATAACCTTATACAAGCAGCCATCATAATGGCCTATCAGGCACTCCCGAAAGCCCCTGTGGAGGAGGAATAATAAAAGCTTTCTCTCCCTTGGACAACATACAGGAGCCCTGCTGTTCCCAGCACTAAGGAAGCCATGGCCACTCATACAGGTCAGCTCAAGGCACAAAAGGGTAGTTTGCTACAATTTGAATTGCAGTTTTGCCCGTTGTTAGTTGCACGTGGATGATCTCTGAAGCATCGTGCTGTGCCACTAACCTGGAGGTGTGGGTATCCTTGATGAATATGGATACGCCCTCGGCTTTTGTATTTCGGTCCGGGTTCTGTGGCCGAAATGTATGGTATGAGTTGTAGCCTGGTAGTGCTGGTGTGCTCTCTGGAGCCTTAAACCAGGATGTTCATCGTGCATACAGCTGCAGTAATCATAGATGGGTTTTCAGCCGTCAGGCGGTCCCTCGGTCGGCCGAATTCCAAAGTCTTGGTCCGGCGTCGGATGTCGTCGCTTACTCTTCTGACGTCAGTGAGGCCAGAGTATATAAGACACAGCCAACGCCATGTTCTTCAGTCTTTTTTGCCGCGCGGTGCCTGAAGCAGAAGCAGTTCGCAAGTGCCGGTCGGCCAGCTCCTGAATTACGAAAAAATTGGAAACCGAAGTCTTCATTAAAGCTAAGTACCCCGTTGGGGAAACTTTTCTTGCCTCAGACCGATGTCAGAAAAAGTTAATAATTGTATTTCTTGTGGGAAGCAAATACCACATAAGGATTTCCATTCCCACTGCATACCTTGTTTGGGCCCAGACCACGATGTCTCGGGCTGTCGCTTTTGCGCTACTTTCAATAAACGCACTATTAAGCGTCGGGCGGAGTTCGCCCAACACTACTTTGGTAAAGCTTTTGATTATAAAATGTCGTCGACACTCCGACTACCGTTTTGTCCAAAAAACACAAGGAAAAGGACCGACACGCGAGGTCCGTGGTCCCCGCCGACACCACGCCAAAACAGGCTACACGTGGTCCGGTTCTCAGCGAGACGCCTTTGCAGTCCCTGACTACCAACGACACTCCTTTGGCGGTGTCTTCTGTACCCGAGACCGCTGGGTCCTCGGCCCTTTCCCAGACTACTACCGAAGCCCCTGCTAATATAGAGCCTACTAATGTGGACAGGTCCACCTCTACCCATGGTGTATTTAGGCCCTCATCTTTTTTTTCAATTAAGGCCTTTACTAAATCCAAAGCAGCCAGGCATCCCATGAGGCCTGTTGCACAGGGCCCATCTTCAGGACCCATGCCTAAAAAACAGATGTTAAAAATGGCTGAGGATTTAATTACTCTTATCAGAGGTTCTCATCCCCCTCCTGACAAAAGACCCAGAGTGGAGGAAGATTCTCCCTCTTCTGATCAGGGATCCATTTTATCAGAACATTCTCATGCAGAGGAACACTCTTATTCTCCTTTTGAGGATTCGGATGCAGAACAGTCCATTCCTTCGGTATCCCCTCCTGAGGATTTTTCCTTTGGGGAAACCTTGCACACCTTGAGGGAACACTTCCATTGGGAAGGCCAAGACTTTTCAGATTCCAAGAAAAGACTTAGGGAATTTCTTTGGTTACCTCAACACAGACCTCTGGCTATACCCCCTGTTTTGGACATACTGGATGATGTCTGTTCGGAGGCTTGTCTTAACCCTGATTCTCTGCCTCCTGCACCAGTCAAACCTGATAGGTATTACAGAGTACCCAGCTCTCACCAATTTCTCTTCAAAAGCCATTATGCTGACCCTGAAACCATTTCACAAGGCCCCAAGGGATTGAAGGCCTCCACTGCCAAGAATCCACTTCCTGCAGAAAGGGAATCCAGATCTTTAGAAAGGTGGGGTAAAAAGGTATATACCTCGGCCACCCTAGCCATGAGGGCCTTAAACTGTCAGTTTCATATGATTAAATATCAACAGTTCCTGTTATCACAATTAAGGAACAAAATGTCTCAACCTGAACAACCAGATTTAAAAGAGTTACAGGATATGATGCATAGTGCAGAGCAAGTGGGTAAACACACCTTACAATGTGGTTATGATGCCCTAGAGGCCTCCAGTAGAGTGGCTGCTACAGGATCAGTCATTCGCAGACATGCCTGGCTTAGGGAACAAAATTTGCCTGATCATGTGAAAGCCAAACTTCTAGATGCTCCCTTACAAAAGGATGTACTATTTGGTACTAATGCTGAGGAGATACTACGGAAAATGGAAGAAAAAGCCAAATCTATGCAAACTGTCAAAGCTTTCTTACAGGTCCAACCACCACGTTTTAGCAGAAATTGGCCTTCAAAAAACTGGTCCTTTCCAGCCACTGACAAGCCCCAAAGAGGTAGATACAGACGCACAAGGGGCAGAGGGCAATCACAAGGATCATATAGAGGCAGACAATGGCAAACTCCAGCACCAAGAGGTGGTGAAGACAGTGCACAACAATACAGGAAGCAAACCCAATGACTCCCTCATTTCCATGCCAAGCAGGTCTCAGCTGGCAGCACCTTTGGGAGGGAAACTAGCATTATTTGCAAGCAATTGGCATATTGTCACAACAGACAAATGGATACTGGACATTATAAACAGAGGCTACAAATTTCAATTTCACACTCTTCCAAAAATGAGAGGCATGCCAAACCTGCCACAAAATCAAAGGGCAGAGGCACAACTGCAAATTTCAAAGCTCATAAACATGAGAGCTATTCAAAAGGTACCTACGCACCAACAAGGTCAAGGTTTTTATTCAAGACTTTTTCTGGTACCAAGGAAAGGAACCGACTGGAGACCCATTTTGGAGTTATCCATCCTAAACACATTTCTACTCGTACCAAAATTCAAGATGCTCACATTACAGCAACTTCTTCCCATGCTGGGCAAGGAGTTTTGGCTGGTAACATTGGACCTCAAGGAGGCATACCTGCATGTCCCAATCAGACAAAGCTGCAGAAGATACCTCAGATTTCTTGCAGGTCCAATCCACTATCAATTCTCTGCATTGCCCTTTGGCTTATCTACTGCACCCAGAGTATTCACAAAGTGCCTGGCATCAGTGATTGCCTACTGCAGACTTCAAGGGATACAAATTTACCCTTATCTGGACGACTGCCTGATCCAAGCGGACAGCAAACACATACTTCTGGAACATCTGGCATATGTGACACGGTTACTGCTTTCTCTGGGATATACAATCAACAAAGAGAAATCAAGGCTAACACCATCTCAGAAAATAACCTTCCTGGGTGCCAACTTGGACACAAACACCCAGATGGCATATCTTACGCCAGAAAAACGGGCAACTATCTCAGTACTTCAAAATACTAGCAAAAAGTACCAGGCTTACTTCAAGGAAAATCCTGCAGGCGCTGGGATTCATGGCATCTTGCATTCTTCTAATCCCATGTGCAAAGCTGCATATGAGGAAACTTCAGTGGTACCTAAAAAATCTATGGTCTCAACACAGTCACAGTTTGGAAACAATTATACCAATAATTCCATGTTTGCAAAAGGAATTTCTATGGTGGGCCCAAGCATGTCAAGTAAACACAGGCCTTCCATTCTGCAAGCCTCAAGCAAAACAAGTCATAACCATAGACGCCTCAGATTACGCCTGGGGGGCACACATGGAGGACAGGTGCATTCAGGGCAGATGGTCCCAAAAGGAAAAGCACCTTCACATCAATCAAAAAGAAATGCTAGCAGTAATAAATGCAATTACAGCTTTCAAGGACTTCCTGCATCCAGGGCAATTACTGATAAAAACAGACAACACCACAGTAATGTGGTACATAAACAAACAAGGAGGAACACATTCATACCCCTTGTGCAGACTAGCCATGACTCTTTGGAACTTGGCTCTGGAAAGACAAATCGAACTTCAAGCACAGTACTTGCCAGGATTGGAAAACACACTGGCAGACAATCTAAGCAGAAATATGACAGATCCACACGAATGGAAGTTACATCCTCAGGTGTTTACAGAAATAATCCAAGCGTGGGGGAGGCCAGACATAGATCTTTTTGCCTCCCACAGGAATCATCAATTGGAAAAGTTTTGTTCAAGGACCTTTCATCCAAAGGCCTGGAGAGTGGACGCCCTTTCATTCAGTTGGACAGCATGGACAGTTTACGCATTCCCACCTCTGCCTCTTCTGCCCAAGGTGCTTTTGAAAGCAAGAACAGACAAACCGAGGATGATACTGATTGCTCCAGATTGGCCAAGGCAACACTGGTATCCACTCCTGAGGAGCCTAACACATGCTCCTCCCTGGTCCCTGCCTCTAATGCCTCTTCTGCTGACTCAGCACAGCTACAAAACTCTTCACAGTCAGCTGAAAACACTCAATCTCGCTGCATGGAAAATTCCTTAAAACCACAACAGACCCTACTCTCCAAGGAGGTGCAGGATGTCATTTTGTAGCCCAGAAGGCCATCTACTAGAAAAGCTTACTCTGCAAAATGGAAGCGGTTTTGCTCTTGGAATGAGAAAAGAGGCCAGGACCCTAGAAAACTGAACTTGCCTCAGGTATTACAGTATCTAGCTGAGCTGCTGAACAGTGGACTTTCCTTATCCTCCATAAAAATACATGCCTCAGTCATTTCTGCAGAATTCAACACGGATCCCCCTTTATTTTCTCACCCACTCTTACGACAGTTCCTCAGAGGGGCTAAGAATATAAGACCTCCAAGGAAGCAACCAATACCAGCCTGGGACCTTAATTACATACTAGAAAAATTAACATTGCCTCCTTTTGAACCAGCTGCCTCAACAGATTTGCAATATTTGTCCTGGAAAACAGCCTTCCTTCTGGCCATCACTTCAGCTCGTAGGGTTTCTGAACTACAGGCCCTCATGGCGGTGCAGCCCTTCCTCATTTTCCATCAGAACAGGGTTTCCCTTCGTACCAACCCATCCTTTATGCCAAAAGTGGTATCCAGGGTAGCCTTAAATCAAGCCATACACCTCCCTACCTTTTATCCCAATCCTCAAAACAAAGGGGAAAGGCTGCTACACTCTTTAGACATCCATAGGCAGCTACGATATTATTTGGACAAAACAAAGTCCTTCAGGAAATCAGAACAACTTTTTGTGTCCTATGCTGTAGGGGCTCAGGGGAAACCAGTTACAAAACAGACTATTTCCAAGTGGATTGGCCACTGCATATGGTTTTGTTATTCCTATCATGGGAAATCTGTTCCTACAGGTATCAGATCTCACTCCACCAGGGCTACAGCTACCTCTACAGCCTTCCTCAGAGGAGTTCCTACCAAAGATATTTTGGAGGCAGCCACTTGGAGTTCTGTACATACCTTCACAAAACACTACCACCTGCCTTTATATTCCAGAACAAGAGCAGGCTTCACCACTGCTGTTTTGCAGGGCATTCTGGCTCAACCCAGTTCCTCCTAGTACCTACCACCCTATGCATAGCTTTGGGATTCTACCCATCTGTGATTACTGCAGCTGTATGCACGATGAACATAGTACAATTTTGTACCTACCATAAATGTAGATGTTCGAGTGCTAATACAGCTGCAGTACAGGTTTCCCTCCCTCCTTCCCCACTTGGTAAAGGCATGGGGCCTAACAACCTCTTCATACTACCTGACTGGGTTATCCTGCTATGTTTTATTTGCTTGCTTCCACTGATTTTGGTATATATTACATTGCTTGTATATGTAGATAAGCATTATTTATGTATTGCCTTCCTTTTGGGGGCACCTGACATCTGGGGCAAGAAAGACTGAAGAACATGGCGTTGGCTGTGTCTTATATACTCTGGCCTCACTGACGTCAGAAGAGTAAGCGACGACATCCGACGCCGGACCAAGACTTTGGAATTCGGCCGACCGAGGGACCGCCTGACGGCTGAAAACCCATCTGTGATTACTGCAGCTGTATTAGCACTCGAACATCTACATTTATGGTAGGTACAAAACTGTACTTTTCTGTTACTGCACATATATCGATTTTCTCCATACTGAGAAGTGCCTTGAGTGTGTGCATTTTGAGGTTTAGACTTCTGGCATTGAGTAGCATCACCCTCAGTTTTTTGTTACTTGTGCTATTTATGGCAGTGGGTTTGTCTTTTGAGCCTTGCCTAAAAAAGGCACTATGGGGGTGGGAAGAGCCTTGGCCAGTATTCGAAAGCCTAAGGGTGACAGGTGCAAGCCGTCTCTAGTGAAGCAGCGTGGCTTGTTGAGCATATTATCCCAGGCGGGCAGACACTGGATCCCCTTTGAATAACACCAGAAACTTAGCCAATTGTTGAAATTGATATTTTTTTCTTTATACTGTGGTATCATTCTTGGTGAGGGCAGGATGCTACTCAGGGTTAGGGTCATACCGGCCTGGGCTACAAGATCAGAGAGCTCTTCCATGTTTCTTTTCATGTAGTCCAGGGAGGTAAGGCTCAGGTCATTCACATCAACATGGACAATGACAGAGTTGTATTTGTACTTGTTCTGGAGTGACCTGAGTGCTTGTGTTATGTGGCGGATCCTGGCACCCGACAGGCAGCTAACAGTAACCTTCTCCTTATTCAGCCTAGTGAGTGGGACGTCAGTGTGCCTGACTATAGAGTCACCTATTACAAGTATGTTGGGTAAGTTATTTTGCCTTAAGGGCTGTGATTGCATGGCACACTGGTTTTGTGAAGTATGTGTTTTATGATTTGTGTTGGTGGGTGGAGGTTGCTTGGATGTCTGCTTTGGAGGTCTCTGTTGCTTTTGCAGATTTTTATTTAGAGCCTCCGGGTATGTTTTCATGTATTTATGTGTGTTTTTTGCCGGTGCTGGTTTAATGGGTCTATGTGAGACTGGTGGTGTGATGCAAGTATTTCCCTTCTCCTCTTGACTGTCTGATCCAGCCTTGGGTTGAGAGAACTTAACCTCCAATTTGGTTGTATAATTGCATCTCTCACATGTATTAGTGTTTGGTGGTAGGCGGAGAGGGTTGTCTGTGTACATGAGGCAGTTGTAACATTGCCTCAAAATGCCCATATTCACCAGTTGGACTGGAGAGTATGCCTGAAACTGCCCTTTGGACATGCCTGGACAGGTGCAGTGAACTGTTTTACTGAATGCCTGGTAAGGTTGTATAGAGATCCTTGTCCTTCTGTACAGTATAGGAGGGGTCTAGTGCTAGGGTTTATAAGTGCTTGCTATGAGTTTTGAGCAAGTGCTGGGCTGAGAAATTAATGGCTTGAGTGTTTAAGTTGAAAGTTTGTCTAGTTCCAAGGGAAAAATTGAAGAGGAGACTTTGTGGAGTCGAGAATAGTTATACCCTAGCTAACCGGCGCTGCCTGGCGTGCAAAACCGGGCAAATGCGGTATTTATAGCAGGGAAATGAAATAGAAATTAGCCCAAAATGGCCAATAAACTACTAATTTCTGGGCTGAAACCACTCCTCCAGGGACAGATGGGCTGCTCAAAGCTCCCCTCTCTCACAGGTGGGCAAAGAAACTTCCTTCTATCCAGGTAAGGTATGGGCAAACACAGAGATTTGTAACACAGCCCTGAATTCAGCACTTAACCTGAAAACTGGACTATACTAGCATAGAAAGGCGGGAAACAAGTTAAAACAGATACAATCAAACAAATTCTTTAAATGCACAGAAAAGGATACTTATTGTTATATAGCTCAGATCAGAGTTGTAGTGAATGCCACTAGTGATAAAGTAGGAAGAAACACAAATACAGTAAAAGCAGATGAATAGAATGCAATTTTTTATATATATATAAAAACAATAGAAAACAAACAACTGATTTAAACAAGTTACCCAATTAACCAGAAAAAAGCTCAAACTCCTGCTGCTAGGGTGCAGGGGAACCTTCTCCAAAAAAAAGATGGCCTGGGTCAGTGCTCAAGTTATGCAAGCAAAGCTAGATTCAGCAGGCCTGAATCTGGTCTATGCTGCAGCAACAAGGCGCACCATTTTCAGAACGAACCAGTTCAAATAAGCAGGCACAATAAGCCTGTGACCAGAAATTCACAGCTCAGAAGGGCAGAATACAGCCTCCCACAATAGTGCAGACAACACCTTCTTAATGTAAAAAACTGGCCTAAAGCCCAAGTGCTTAAACCAGAATTAATACACTTTAGAACAGACACTAAGCCTTCAGTCAGCAACTCCCAACTCAGAAGGATGTAATCTTCCTGTCCTGCCACAACAGTGCAGACCACAAACCTTCCTAATGTGAAACAACTGGTCTAAAGCCCAAGTGCGTAATCCAAAGGCTTAGAATAACAGTTACAATTTAATTGGCTACTAACAAGCAGTAATAAATGCAGCAGAATAAATGCTATTAAGTACTTTTAAGAACAGGCAGCAAGTGCAAAATAAATAATAAAGTAGGAAGAAACACAAACACAGTAAGCAGATGAATAAAGTGCAAAAAAAAAACATTTTTTTCTTCTTCTCTCCATATTAGGTAGAATGAGCTAAAGACACTAGACTGGGGGGAGTGTCACATATCAAGTATGCAGTAGGAGTGGGCAATTGGAAAGTCACCAAGTATAAAAAGAAAACACCAATAGGGAGGGCAGTGTGGGGGAAAAATCAACTCAGAAAAATAACACTTTCAACACAGATCATAAGCCAGCAAATATGATCATAAATCAATCAAGCAAACACAATTAGAATACCGTATAGAACTTTGGAAAGAAGTGCCAAAAAATATACTTATCAATTTATATCTTGAGTTGTTTCAGTAGCACTCTCAGTCAGAACTCAATTAGATTCAAGCAATGAATCTTTAGAGCGAGTAACCTGTGCACCATTTGACTTACGGATATGCAACATTTCCAATAATGCAGAGTCAGAGATTGCCTTGTATGCAAGGCAGAGATCACCTCTGTGTAGTGTATATGAAACAGAATAAAGTGACAGTGATTTCAGATGATTCCCCATAGGACAGATGCCAAAGACCTTGAATTTTCCTTGTGAGGAACCTTTGAGGTTTATCCAATTGTTACAGGCGCTTAGAAAAAGGGACGTTGTACTCAATTCTTGGCCTGAAGAGGGAAGAGTACAGGGAGGTTAGAACTTCTTTTTTTCTGGAGGCAATGCCCTTACTTATGAGATAAGCAATATAGAATGCCCTTCTTACTACTGTGGAGACATGGTGGTCAAAGGTAAGGTTGCTGTCAACCTGTGTGGCTAGGTCTGGTCATCACTGAGTGCGTACTTAAGGTGTTGCTATTGATGTGGTAGTTAGTAGGAACATTGCTTTTACTGAAAGGAATGATAATAATTTTTTTTTCATTGACTTTAAGGCCATGACTTTGGCACCAATCATTTGTTTGTGTAAGACCCTCTTGTAGGATGTTGACATCGTTTGGAGATTCTATGACCACTCCCAGTTTGCAGTCATCAGCAAACATTGTCAGCTACAGGCCTTTAGATGTTATGTAGTCCTATCTCACTGTAATTCTTGCTGGATGGGTTCGGAGCTGATACTAAAGCTCGAGAGCTTTTTACTGGCTCGAGGCTAGCCCCTATCCCATGGTGCCTCACGGCAATTCCCCAGATCTCATTTGCTGCAAAAGCTTCGAGGTTGTATCTTACTGGCTCGTTGGCTAAATAAAACTTTATTTGCTAAATTTAGTCCTTTTTCTAACCTTTCTAATATATATATAGTCTTTGTCTCTTGTGTGACTGTTTTTTGAGAGTTTCGTACTCCTATTCCTCCCCATAGGACTGTACGGCCTGTTTAAGTTAGAGGGCCTTTCCTCCCTGTGTGTGAGTGTTTATAAAAAAAAAAAAAAGTTATATTCTTCTTTCTTCCACACTTCTTCTTTGTCTGTAGTTAGTATTTAGTGTTGTATTGCTTGTTGTTTATCTAGCTACTCTATTCCTGGTAGTCGGAATGTCTAAATATAAGGATAGGGAGCATAAGGATCATCACTCTTCAGGGTTTAAGAAGTGTGATAGATGTGCACAGAAAATGTCTCTCACAGACAGTCACACCAGTTGCGCCTACTGCCTTGGTGAAGCCCATTTGCAGGAGCCCAGCACTTTTTGCCAAGCATTTAGCACCAGAGTTTTAAACGAAAGAAAGAAAACTTATTGATAGGGGTCTCATGACCTATTCCTTCCAGGAACAGCTGGAACTTGATCAGGCAACTCCAAAATCTTCTAAGAGAAAATCTTCGGCCCCAGCTTCGGAGCCGACTAAAAAGACCACAGTGTCTGAGCCAAGAAGTTCCGGCTCTGATTCAGCTTCATCCATTTCGGTGCCGAGGCAACCTTTGGTACTGAAAATTTTACCGGAAATTGAGGTTGTGTCTTCCACCTTGAGATCTCCTATTTTGGAGAGAAGGAAGTCTCCTTCTGTCAACACCAGATCCTCCAGGACTCTATCAGATGAGGACATCGAGCAGGTGGTGAAGAGGTTGCTTTCGGATCCAGCTCTGGCAAGAAAATTAGCCCCTCCGGACCCAAATGTTTCAGAACCAACCCCCTTACCGACCACTGTTCCTCCAGGTTCTTCTGTCTTGGACCCTTCGGCTCCGGGGATTCAACCTGCTTCCTCAAAGCCAATTACTCTATCCTCGATGGCTCAGTCTGGAGCCGAGGGATCTGGGAGCCAATGCTCTCGAGTTGACTCTGAGGGGGACAGTCACCCTGGGTTCTTGTCGGAACCAACCCTCCCTCTCGGAGCCTCGGCTCCCACTTCTGTTTCGGAGCCGCTCCCCCTTGCTAGGAGTCGACCATCCGTCCCCTCGGAGTGGAGTTCTTCGGAGCGAGGGGGGAAGGCTTTTGAAACTATAGAGAAGGCTTTATCCTCTGCTAAAGCCATACCATTGGAACCTGTGTCCCACCAGCAGCAGGCAGCAACCTCTTCCCCCCTGCCACCCCCACAGCGTAGGGAGCCAGAGGCCCAAGTAGCCCCCATTGGAGGTGCCCCCTCTTCTGAGACCTCCCCAGATTATCCCACTGGAGAGCTCCCTTGGAAGAGGCTGTGTAAGAAGAAGCATGTTGACTCACCTGAGTCTGTCACGTCAGACACTGATTTAGAGGAATCAGAAGGGTCCCCTAAATCCCCCCTGAGGATGTCTCCTTTTCTGACATTCTAGAAATCCTTAGACAGAGGAGTGATTGGAAGACCTCTAACCCTACTGAGGATGAACCAGTGTATCTTGAGACCTTTGGTTCCTGATCTTCCACCTTCTGGGTGACACCACCTTATGACCAACTCTTGGGGGTCATATCGTGGAAAGCCTGGACCTCTCCAGATTCAGTGGAACCTGTCCTGAGGAGGCTAAATAAGTTCATGACAGCACCTGAGAACAAGACTTTTCTTAGTAAGGGAGTTCCCATTGATGCTATGGTGATAGCAGCGGCCACCAAGAAGGAGTTATCCAAGACATCTTCTAATATCCATCCTCCTAACAAGGAGTCCAGGACGATGGATAGGTACGGGAAGTGTACCTTTTCTTCAGCGGCATTTACCCTATCATTGAATTACCTTACTCATTTTACTTGTCTTCAGAGGGATCTCCTGACAGAATTAGGAGATACCCTCCAGGATTCAGTAGCTCTGGGTTCCATGGACAAGATTTCTGTGCAGCTCTCCACCCTTACTTCCATAGCTAACTCCTCCATGAGACTGATATCGTACATGGCAGATGGAGCGAGTAGGGCAGCCGCAGCAGGAATATCCCTCAGGAGACATTCTTGGATGCATCTTTGTAATTTTATGGAGTCCTTCAAGTCTTACTTCTCTAACGTCCCCTTTGATGGTTCATCTTTTTTTGGACCCCAAGAGAAAGAGACTTTGACTAGGTGCGAGCAGGAAGGGAAAACCTTATCTGCCACTGGAGTCCATTTCTCCCTTCCATCTAGATCCTATCCCAAGGGTAATACAGGAGGGAAAATGTGGTTCCATAAATCCCAAAAAGGTTTCCCTCAGGCACAAGGGCAACCCTCTCCTAGAGGCAGAGGGGGAGGATATAATGGAAGATGCCACCCTCGTGGCAGAGGAGGTCCACAGCATCAAGGAGACAGAGAAACTTTCTCTGATCATCCCTTCCATCTCCCCTGAGAGGTTGCCTGACTGTCTGTCTCTGGAGGCAGTCGGGGGCCACCTATTGCTGTACCCAAGTGCCTGGCTAACCATCTCACAAGATTGTTGGGTGCACACCATAATATCCAGAGGTTACCTGATCCCCTTTGTTTCCAAACACCCAACAAACTGGTCTCTACCAGATGTACCATCCATCCAACTAGACCGTGCAACATCAGAGGTCATCTCATTGCTGCAAAAAAGAGTCATCCAAGAAGTCCCCGCAGAGCAAGTAGGATCTGGAACTTACTCTCGATTCTTTTTAGTTCCAAAAAAGACAGAGGACTGGAGATCAATCCTAGATCTCAGCAGGCTCAACAAGTATGTAAAGAAATTGAAGTTCTGAATGGTCACTCTGGAGTCGATATTTCCCTTTATTGGGAAAGACAATTGGATGTGCTCAGTCGATCTCCAGGATGCGTACTACCACATCAAAATGTACAGGCGCTCCAGGAGACACTTATGCTTCTGGCTGGGAGCCAGTCATTTTCAGTTCAGAACACTGTCCTTTGGTCTCACTACAGCCCCCAGAGTGTTCACCAAATGCATGGCAGTGGTAATGGCTCACCTGAGCCGTCAAGGATTCCAGGTGTTTCCATACCTAGACGACTGGCTCCTCACTGCTACCACCAAGCATCAACTCATCAGAATCAGGGATGAGACTCTGTCCTTGTGTGCCAGTCTAGGCATCACTGTCAACCTAAAAAAGTCAGTCTTATCTCCTTTGCAGCACATTGTATACTTAGGCTCAGAAGTAGACACAGCCACCATGCCAGCAAGACTAACATCAGAAAGAGTAGAGTCTCTATGCAGTTAAGTCAGATCCTTACTAAACAAACAAAATGTTCAGGCCAGAGTAGTCCTTCAAGTCCTAGGGACTATGGCTTCCGCCATCTTATTAGTTCCTCTTGCTCATCTACACATGAGGATACTTCAGTGGCTGTTATTTGCCCAATGGTTGATGCAAGACCTTCCATTGTCTCACTAGATTTTTATAACAAACACCTGCAAAAAGGATCTGACATGGTGGTTGCACACAGAACAACTTCTCCTAGGTCGTCCACTTGTTCCTCCCCAAGAGAAAGCAGTTTTGACCACAGATGCTTCCCAGATAGGGGGGGGGGGCATTATCTGGGAATGACAGTCCAAGGTACTTTGCAGAACCATGAGAACCACTTGCACATCAATGTTCTAGAGATGAGAGCGGTGCTGTATGCATTGCAAGCACTTCACAGCTCCCTTCCCACCGGGGCAATTGCGATACAGTCAGACAACATGTCTGTCGTGTGGTACATAAACAAGCAAAGGGGAACCAAATCTTACCCGCTTTGCAGAGAGGCCTTAAAAGTTTGGAAATGGGCAATGGATACTCAATGCTTCCTGATAGCAATGCACATCCCGGGGAAATCCAACGTAATATCAGACAAACTCAACCGAGCAATTCTGATGCCTCACTTGTGGTCCCTGAATCCAAAAGTTGCGAAAGAGATCTTTCACAGATGGGGCCAGCCCTGCTGCGACCTATTCGCCACTCACCTGAACACCAAATGCAGCAGCTACTTTGCCCTCATTCCCCATTCGGGGATGTCACCCAGGGATGCTGTAGTCCACAATTGGCCCATGGGACTTCTTTATGCCTTTCCACCTTTTCCTCTCATTCAAAAAGTGATACAGAAAGCAAGACAGTTGAGGGGTTCCTTGATCCTCATTGCTCCTTACTGGCCTCGAAAAGTTTGGTTTCCCTTCCTGTGGCCCTATCTTTTGGAGGAACCATGGATTCTGGACCCATCTCCAGATCTCCTGATTCATCATTTGGGACAGTTCCACCCCACCATCCACACCCTCAAATTGACATCATGGCTGCTCCAATTCCACGAATAGCCAGGTGTATTTCCTTATCCCCTTCTGTCAAACACATTCTAATTTCATCCCATAAACCTTCCACTCAGAAACTATACTCCAGCAAATGGAAAAGGTTTTCGATTTGGGCTATGAACCAGGGCTTAGATCCATATATGGCTCCCATAGAATCTATCTTATCCTATCTAGCATCAATTTTTCATGAAGGAGCGGCAGCCGCTACAGTTAGAGTTCAGTTAGCTGCCATTTCCAATTTCCATTTTGGCTTCATGGGAAATCCAATCATGCAGCACTCCTTGTGTAAAATCTTCTTAAAAGGAGTTCTTCTTCTCAGGCCGCCAATCAAACAGCCATTAGAACCCTGGGACTTAAACTTAGTCCTCTCATCTTTGATGTCTGCACCGTTTGAGCCATCCTCTTCATCAGACCTAAAATTATTGTCATAGAAAACACTATTCTTAGTAGCCATAACATCTGCTAGGAGAGTGACAGAACTGCAAGCTCTAACTATTCAACCTCTTTACATTATTTTTCACAAGGATAGAGTCTCTCCCAGGACAAACCCTTCCTTTCTTCCCAAGGTATGCTCAGAGCACAATCTGAATACTACTATTGAACTACCTGTGTTTTTTCCAAACCAGTCGAATAAATCTGAGTGGGTGGCCATGGTGGTGCAGCGGTTAGCGTTGCCGCCTCACAACAAGAGGTTCCCTGGTTCGATCCTTGGCTGGGGTGCTTTCTGTGCAGAGTCTGCATGTCCTCCCTGTGGTCGCATGGGTTTCCTCCAGGTGCTCTGGTTTCCTCCCACATCCCAAAGACATGCTGTAGGTGGATTGGACATTCTAAATTGGCCCTAGGTATGAGTGTGTGCATGTGTGTGCCTTCTGTGGAAGGTTGGGCGCTGGGCTGGCAACTCAACACCGTAAAACTCCACTGCCAATCATGAGCGGACAGGTGATCCGCTGTGGTGACCCCTAACCAGGAAAAAGCTGAAAGAAGAAGAAGAACTCTAATAAATCTGAGTACAGACTACACCAGTTAGACGTTCACAGAATTCTCAGATTTTATTTACACAGGACTAAAGAATTCAGAAAATCAGATTAACTATTTTCCTTTTCCGACAAGAAGAGGGCTTGCCTGTTTCTAAGGTTACTTTTTCAAAATGGCTTTTGGATTGCATTTCATTTGCTTATCAATCAGCTGGCAAACAATTACCCATCAAAGTTAAAGGTCATTCTACTAGAGCTGTATCTACTTCATGTGCCTTTAGATCTAGGCTCCCATTGATACTATTTGTGCAGCAGCTACTTGGGCAAGACTACATACTTTTGTCACTCATTACAAATTGGATTTGGTCTCCTGGGACAGGTCTTCCTTTGGGTCCATTGTGCTGAAGAGTCTCTTCGCTTGAGCCACCCGGGATATAGGTGCTAGGGACGCTGTCCCATCCAGCAAGAATTATAGTGAGATAGGACTACATAAAATAAAGAAGTTATGTACTTACCATAACGTTGTTATGTACTTACCATAACATTCCATGTTTGTAGTCCATCTCACCTACATTCTTGCGTCCCTCCCTCCAACCCCCTTCCTGTTTCCTGGGGGATCTGGTGGACTATACTGGTGCTGTCTGACCTGGTTCTGTTTGTTGTCCACCTGGCATGGATTATATTTTCAAAATCCTTTGTCTGTATATATGCAACTCTGATATTTGTCTTACCTGATAGGTACTTATTGCTTTCTTGCAAACTAGATCTGGGGAATTGCCGTAAAGCACCATGGGATAGGGGCTAGCCTCGAGCCATTAAAAAGGTCTCGAGCTTTAGTATCGGCCATTCAGCTCCAAACCCATCTAGCAAGAATGTAGGTGAGATGACTACAAACATGGAATGTTATGGTAAGTACATAACTTTTTTTTTTTGCTTGTACTTTGGAGAAATAGATTCCAAACAGTAGAGGTACCAGGACTGATCCTTGCGGAACACCACCAGTTACAGGTCTGCTGTAGCAGGTGGATTCGCCTATTTTGACTATATGAGTTATATCAGTGAGCCAGTTAGTGACTCATCTAATGATATAAGGGTTGATGCCTAGTTGAGTGAGTTTGTCAATGATGCCTGAGTGGGGGATAGTGTCAAATCCATTGGCTAAGCCAGGCAGGCTGTATGCACAGATTTCCCCTCGACCAGGGCCTTGGCAACTGTCTCAAAGAAGTCCACCAGGTTGAACAGGCATGGCCTCCCTTTGACAAATCCAAATTGAGTAGGGTCAAGTGCTTGCAGGTTACCTATATCTTTGTTGATAAGGTCCATGATGATTTGCTCCATGGCCTTGCAGATAAGGCTAGTCAGGCTAATAGGTCTGTAGTTTCTGGGGTCAGTGGAAGCACCACCTTTTTGCAAGGGAATAATGGTGGCTATTTTCCATTCAGCTGGTACTAAGCCAGTGCTTAGACTATGATTAAAATGTGAGATCGGACAACAAATCGGCCTCATTTGAAGTAACTGTCTCACCTAATCCCACACCCCCCCAGCACCAACTAAACTAAATAACGTCTCCAAAGCAGATTATAACCTCTTATGGGATGGTATCAATAGCTTCACTGCACCTCATCCCTCAGATGGAACTGGCAATTGTTGATCATGTCATCCAAAGCTGACAGCTAGTGGATCCCCTTAGAATGACACATTTATATTTTCTAAAATTTTGACAAATTTTTATCACCATATTTAGTAATAGGGATTTAAAGACATTTACCTTAACCATTTTAAAACTGTACTTTTCATGACGCAAAACTTTGACTTAATGGATCCTAAGATTTACAGATCTATTATCCTCATTAATTATGATATTAAAATATTTACTGAAATGGTAGTTAATAGGTTAACTCTGATTATTCCTATTATCGCTAAAGTTTAGTCAGGATTTGCCGACAGTAGGCACATTTAGGATAAATCATTAATCTTGGAATCATTAATGGTAATCAGAAAATGAATGCCATTATAATTGCTTTTTCTGTCAATGCTTTTAATTTGTTTGATAAGGCTGGTTGTAAATTCTATTATAAATTTTTGAAGAAATATGTGATTCATTTTAGAAACTCTTGAAGAAATATGGTTTCCCAAGCATTTTTATAAACAGTATTGAAATGATCCAGTGTTGTCTTTTCATCGACTCAGTAGATGGGTTATTGAATCCAACCAGATTTGACCTCAGCACCTTTTTCAAGCTCTTTGATCCAGGTCTCAGGTTCTTCCTCTTCCCATAACTGCCTGCTTCCCTTACAATACCTCTGATCTCATTTGCTGCCTGTTTGGTCAAGATATGTTTGCAAGGGCTTAGTACAAAACTGTTAGATAAATTACTTTTTTCCTTATTCTAACAATTTTTCTGTGGAGATGACTACCCTTATAACCTTTAGGTGTACAGTTTGCCTTTTTAGTCAGTTTTCTATAGTTTATACTTTATCAAACCTTGTTAGAGTGTTCAGGAGTTTTTCTTTCCACCTTTCTTCTCCTACTCATTGCTTCTTTAAAAATTCTAAGACTTTTTTAAGAGGACCTTTTCTTGTAAGAGCCTCTATCAGAGACCCAGTTCCTCCTTGGGATGTTACTGTGATGCTTCTGGCTCAAACCAGGCCTCCTTTTGAAAAGCAGCTTCAAGAGAACTGAAATTTCTGTCTTGGAAAACAATTTTATTAGTGGTCGTCACTTCAGCTAAGACAGTCTCAGAGTTACAGGCCATATCTGACAAATCTTCCTACTTGTTTTTTCTTAAGGATAAAATATGATTACAGGCCAATTTACATTTTCTTCCCAAAGTGACCTTGTAAGCAAATCTTAACTAGACAATTAACCCTCTTGTTTTTTTTTCAAATTTTTGTAATAAAGGGGATTTGATGGATGTTCAAAATAAGATGCAATTTTACCTACATTTCACCAAAGACATTAGAAAAAAAGACAGACTTTTTCTTTCCTTTTAAAGGACCAAGTTGAGCCAGGGAGTTTCTAAAGTTACTTTATCCATGTGGTTCTCCAATTGTATTGCTTTTGTCTCTTAAGAAATGGGATTGTTTGTCCACACATACCTAAGGCTCATTCAGTTAGAGTGGTGGCAACCTCCATTGCTTACTTCGCTAAAGTTCCGATAGATGAGATTTGTGCTGCAGCTGCTTGGTCTACTGTTGACACCCTTGCATTACATTATAAACTGGACATGCACTCTAGATCCCATGCATCCATAGGCTCCGCCATCCGTCAGAATATCCTTCCATTGAGACCACCCGAGGTTATTAGTATTTGGAGAATCTGTCCCATCTGTTGAGTCGAACAGAAAAAGACAGCATCAGATCCAAAAGTTCTGTACTTACCATAACACTAAATCTGTGTTGTCCGATTGCACCCCCACACCCCGTGCTAATTAAATATACTAACACTGGGATCACAGAACAATGAGGTAAGGACAAATTTCCTTACCCTTCTGAAACACTATCCCATGCAAAAGACTTTTGGCAGAAATTTCTTTTTTTCTTTTTTTTTTTTTTTTTTACAACAGTAAAAAACATTTGCTTATGCATCATATAGATATACAGTAGATATATGTGTGCGTGTGTATATATATATATATATATATATATATATATATATATATATATATATATATATATATATATAGTTGGGAGGGTGGCCTAATGGTCAAGGTGTCTGCCTTGTACACAAGGGGTGGTGCAGGGTTTGAGTCTCACAAGGGATAATTGGCTAGGCTTAAAATGGCTCACAAGGACCATTAGCCTAGTACTAATCTATGAATATATATATATATATATATATATATATATATATATATATATAGGGAAAGCAGGTGATAGGCATGAGCTGAAGTTTTAGAAGAGCCACTACTGGACATAATGTCTGGTGAAAAAAATTGTAGGAAGTAGGGACCGATCCCTTTAAGGAAAGTTATCTACAGGCAGTTGAATTTATTTAATTTGTGTACATGCTCCTTTTTAAGGTCAGGTCTAGAACAAGATGTCAGGAGTTGTTGGAACATGGATTCAGAGATTTCTAGAGTAACTTTGCCTATAAGAAGGTGAGATGAACGAAGGTCAGAGCATTCAGCTCAGGGAAGGGAATATGCATGCAGAGACTATAAAAGTTAGTGGAATTCCTGGTGGCAGAAAATCTGATTTGCACTAATCAAAAGGACTGTTGGTAAAAGACTTTCTTTACTGACCCAGAACTTCAAAGCATAAGTGGGACTGTTAGCACCTGTATTTGTGATTTATTTGCACTAAACTTAGCATTAACACTTACATGGCAAGTATACTGTTTGCTTTATTTTTATCATTTGCTAAAGTTTTTATTTTTCCTTGGCAAAGTAAGCTTTATTTTTGTTTGTATAATAAAACTGCTAATTTTTGTGCTAAAATGAGGATTGTCTGCTGTCTAAAATACCTTGTTTCTGAGATGCAGCAGGCAACTGAAACTTCCCTGAAATATATAGACACACACATTTGCACACATGCATGTATATAGCAGTAAAGCTAGATGAGAGAAGAGGCATAAGACGTGATGTACCATCAGCCTGCTCTGAAGTTACAAAACTAATGGAATAAGTCACATGAGATACTAATCCTTTTAATGTTAATGCCCATTTAAATACTTACTCGTATATTGTTATATATGTGACATATGATAACCTACAGTGGGTTCAGCCTCAGTGTTATTCTGAGGCTTTTCCTTTTGGTGTTCATTTAGTATCGGACCCCGTTTACTATGTTTGCTTGTTGCTAGGTTGCTGAGTACTGTGCACATGATCAACACCTTAAATGTTTCCTCCGTGTATATATTTCTGTCCCGGATATAACCAGGCACTGGAAGTAGGATACAGTGAGAACAAGTACTTCATGACAAATCTGTTTTGACTGGACATATGAGATGTATGCATTCATAAGCATCTGAAATGGCTGCATGTTCCCATATGTGCACTTTGTTTATATTTGCAAAACATTATGCACAGGTATTACTTATTACGCCATATGTGCAGCAAGACAATCTGCCACTTAAGTGAGTCTCATCCATCTGGTCAATATGCTTGGTGTCAGCTTCATTACCTGCTGGTGCCTTTATAGAGATAAGCACCAGAGACAATAAAAAATTCTGCTATGGCATGAATGTAATACAGCATGATATTAAGAGGTTTTACTAGAAATCTAATACGGCTAGCTGCCTGGTTAAACAATATGTTGAGGAATATTTTGAGTATGTGAGAGGAGACAGCCTGGGACATACCAGCTGTGATCCTCATAAGGCATGGAAAGGTCCCATGAAAGGGTAATGGGTGTGTCCTATAGGATGTTTGCCAAGACGTATTTTTTAAGTCATCATGCACATATTTGACTCACAAACTGCAGTAGCTCTCTGAGCACTTAGTAAATATCTGTCATCTTCTGGTTAGAGAACTGATTAAGATACATATATGTGCAACATGCATACCTCTTGACAGAC
Source organism: Protopterus annectens (assembly GCF_019279795.1). Taxonomy (NCBI): domain Eukaryota; kingdom Metazoa; phylum Chordata; order Ceratodontiformes; family Protopteridae; genus Protopterus; species Protopterus annectens. The sequence goes on along the minus strand of NC_056739.1, from coordinate 1,700,666,317 downwards.
CTATTGCTAGCATTGTAGCATTCTTCCTGCCCTTCAGTGATACTTAGCAAACTGTTTTGGAATATGATGTTTGCTCCAGAAGTTAACATGTCACCATGTATATGTGAATATGTTTTGCTGTTTTATAATGTTAGGTGTGGGATGTTTACCTTTTATTGCTAATAAGTTAACTGTAGAAGTGACAAAATATATTTGCTCTGAAGACACACTGTTTTTAGAACTATAGAAGTGTTGCTGTGCCCACAACTTCAATAACCACATGCACAGGGGGAAAACAATGTCCATGGTCCCCAAGGAAACTTGAGACAGCAAGCAATATGGCAGGCATCAGCAGCAGGCTGGCCAGAGGGCATGTCAGTAAAAATACAGTGCACAATGGACAGTGCCTTTATAATTGGTGTGTGTGGACCACTACCCCCTTCAGAGTGTCTAGGGAACATTACCTTACACAAATACTGGAGCATAAACGTGCCTACAGTAGCCTGCAGGATTTCCTCCATGCTGTAGCACACTTCTACATGTTGTAGTTACATAAGTATGTACTGTACACTGAGCACAACACAAATTACTTCTTCTGCCTCCATGCATTTGGTTATTAAAGCTGTGAGCATAGCAGTGTGGGCTTCTCTTTGCCCACAGGGAATTTGCAAACAGACGTATTTCTCTGCAGCTGAATGTCACTTCAGCCATGTGTCTCCAGTGAAATGTACCACAGGGAAATGTCTCGCTGCCTAGGCGCCTGAACGCAGTGCAAAGGATTAAGGCTGTAAGCTGTAATCAAGCTGTTTCCTCTAGTTAAGGAGGGCACAAGGTTTGATTCTTTCCATCATGACTTGCCTGCTGTATGTCTCTGAGCAAGTCACCTAAGCAGACAGTACTTATATTATTGCTTAAGCATTGTCTGCTTAAGTGTCTTAAGCAGACAGGAATTAGCTGGTTAACAAACAGATAAAAAATGCACCATAGCACAGTGTCAGACTTAATGGATAACACAGTGTAGCACAGTCTTGGATTTAATGCACTGTACTACAGTCCCTGTCTTAATGGCTAACATGATGTTGCACATTCCCAGACTTAATAGTTAACACAGTGTAGCACAGGTCTGGATTTAATTCAGTCTATCTAACTCCTAGAGTTAAAAAGCTAATACATTGTAGCATAGTCCAAACTTAATGTCTAAAATAGTGTAGCACAGACAGTTGTCTGTGCATACTATTTTCCTACAAGTTGAAGTGGGTGATGATTATGTGTGGCTATTCTTTGGTATCTGAATACTTGCTGGCTTTGTTAGTAAAGCACATTGGTGTAGTTCATCCCAAAAGTGTTAGTAACGTCCTTAATGTTGTACTTACTGTCTTTGTAATTCATACTTTAACTGATAATGCAAACATTAAAATTGTCTGTCACTCACATTCATAAATATCTTTGACTTTACCTGCTGACTGTACACATGTAACCATGCAATATATTTTGTATAAGCTAATAGCTCTGTGAGTCAAGATACTTCATAATATGTGTTATGTTGAGTTTTTGAAGACTGAAGAGAAGAAGAAAAAGGAACAGGAGTGAAGATGAGAGCACGGATTTAAAAAAAAATATTTTTGTTTTTGAACTGCTGGATTGCCTAACACTATTCAGAATATAAGAATGCCATCTGGATTACAGCAGCCTTTGTACCTGGTGTTCTGCACTTGTGACCTCCACCCTGGTGGTATCTGGTGAATGTGTGCACCAAAGAACAGCTGGTTTCCTGTTTGCTAATCAAAACTCTTAACAGAAAATAACTGTGGCAATTCTGTTTGTGTGCTTGTTCAGATTTATGTATGTTTATAGGGACAGGGGATATAGTTTTAATTCTGACTTTTTCCTTTCCTAATTGCCAACCAAAGTTGGTGAACCACACTAACTTCAGGTAAACTCTACCTGTGTTATGGTGGGAGAGAAAGAGATGTGGGGTAGGTATATCTCACGTTGCAGTGATTTCTGCCCTACTCACTCATAAACTGTGGTCTTTATTTAGCTTTATCACATGTAGTTTATGTTTAAACTTCTTCCCTTATTCTTTGATGAAAGCAGTGTAGAACCACAGATTGTATTAATCCCAAAGCCCACCTCCCCCAGTCAAAGAAAACTGCAAAACAATATTTACATTTCTAACATAGCCAGCACACCTGCAGCTAAAGTAGCTTTATCAACTATAATGGAGACAATGCCATGCTCCCTGAAGGCACACACTGACAAGTAACAAAGATTTCTCTCTTCTTTCTCAGTGTGAAAAACATGTAAAATATTCCAAGGCCAGGCTGGTGTGTCAGGAGATAAAGCAGGGTTCTCAGGCTGCCAGAGTACACCCACCTCTGCATTTGTGGGACATTCCCAATAAAACAAGTCCAAAACGCCTGTAAAGTCTGACTCTTGAAGAATCCCCCTCCCTCCACCTGCCTGGATCATACCAAAACACTGTGTGGAGCAAGACAAGAAGGTACTGTATCTGCAGGTTTTTACTGGACGTTGTACTGGCAAAACTAATGATCTTCTTTCTCATGCCTCTGCTCGCTTGGCTGCTCATGTCAGCCGGCAGTGCTCCAGTGACAACACAGCAGTCTTCTCCCCCTTTGGAGGAAGCCTTTTTGGAAATGTCCATCACCTCTAACACCACTGAGATGACCAGGTATGTCCACCGTATCATTATTTTAATGAACTCTTGTTTTAAGCACTTTTAGTCCTACTTCTAGGTCAGTACTCACTTGCCTTACATTTGCAACTAAGAGCCTGCAATGCAGTGTTAGGCTTCTAAAAAATACATATATTTTTTGCACCTTTTGATCTAAAATGGCACCAAAAAGCAAATGCATTTTAAGTAGTGCTCTCCGATTTTAGGGTTGCCACCTGTTTCACTTTTTGTAAGACAACCCTAATTCTGACAGTTGTGTCTTGAGGGGAAGTGCATAAAACATGGCAAAAGACCTGATATTTTGAGAAGAATTTTGTTCCAAGTTTCTTCTGCATATTGGGAAAGCTGTGGTACTACATCTTAAACTCCTTCATATAATGCAACTGAAAAGCCTACATTCTGCAACAGAGCTTCTTTACAGTGTTATTAATTTTATTTGATCAGAGTGTGGTTTATCCTATGAAAGCTCATCCCATGTTTCAGTAAGAAAGTTCCACTTAGGAAGTCTGAAAAGGTGTAATGCCTACATTACATTCTCCAGTTCTCTTCTGTTGCTTCTCTAGAAGAAATACTGCAAATGTACAGTTAACTGACTATCAGGTCAAGCCGTAACAATATAGATTTTTCAACATGTATTTTGTGAGGAAAATAAATCAGTCAATTGTTCCTGAATCACACGATAACACTCTGTTGTAGGCTGCTTAAAATAAATGTGTTTTTTTATTAGAGGAATTTATCTAGTAGAGGGTGGAAAAAAAAAACAGAACTGACTACACATTAAAGTTGAAGAGTTTAACAGAACTGTCATAACCCATGGTATTAGACATTATTACAAATCTGGCATAAAGTGATGCTATTTCACAGAATTATCCCAGTGTCTTTGTGCGGGCTCTGCAGCCACAGTTTTGTTTCCTTCCAATGATATGTTGCTTAGATTGATTGGCTGCTTTAACTTGCTATGTAAATCATTACACCTGTGGCCCAAGTTGTGTCTGAAAATGTTTTGCAAGGATCATTGTACTTACCAAGTCAACAAAAAATGACATAAGTAACATCAAATTGTGTATACTAATTCAGCTATAAACAAAACTATCTAAAGTGGTCACTCAGCCAGCAAAGACAAATGTACTGTTCAAGGTCTTAAGGTTCAAAAATAATTAATGATTTGGAAAGTGTCTTGTTATTTTTTGTCTCACGGCAGCCAAACAGTTCCCCTTAGTAAGATTGAAAACATTCTGGCTGTTGATTTACTTAATGTTTCCAAGAAAATAATGTAAACTTCACATTTAGAGTCAGATGTTGATGCTAATAAGATCAATAAATATATTAACATTGATATGAATGGTGCACAGGTCAGATAGAAGCAAAAATATATGAATGACAATAGATAGATGATAGATAGATGACATTCTGCTCACAGTACTCATGGCATCTCTCTGGAAAGTCACACTTTTTTTTAGTTTATACAGATAAGTCATTCCTAGTAAGCTTTTTTTGTGATTTGCACTTTTCATTTTAAAGAAAAAGTAAAGTATTTCTGCTTGCACATGCATATAAGTATCTGTATATCTGATTTCTTGCTAGCTTTTTTGTGTCCTAATTTACACTTTTCATTGTAATAAAATAAAGTATTTCTGCTTGCATGTACAGGTATGTGCATATCTGTTTGATTTCTTGCAAGCATAAAGTCAAGATACATATATTTTCTGGTTTGTTCTTAAATAAGAGTCATGGCATTCTAATTGATATGAGTGTTGTGTCACAGTTCCCTCATCATAAAGATACAATTCAGTGTTTTAGATTCCTAAATGATAAAGCAGGTTCATTACCATCAAAACTGCACAATTTGTATGTGTTAATTGCAGAAGTCTGTAGTTTGGAGTGGTTCTGTTCAGCTTGGTGGGGCCTTGTTGTACAGAGAACAGTAAGGCACATGCATGTTGAAATGTTTGATAGAAATCCTTCCCTTGATATTGATATTTTTTTTCACTTTCTGTCATAGAATATTGTTCTTTAAATACAGTACCTGAAGAACATACTGTGGTACAAATGTAAGCAACTCTTTAGTTCAGTGCATGTGAAGGAGGGGGGGGGGGGTCCAATGTCCCAGCACATTTATTTATGTTTTGGTACTCTGTCATGATATAAACACACACACACACCCCACACCCACGCACACACTCCACACACACACACACACACATGGGAATTCATCTAACTTTTATCCTGCTAAGGGTTATTGAACAAGGCTATTTCTTAACTTACATGTACCTCTAAGCTTTAGAAAAATGATCTGGTCTCACCAGCACATGTAGTAGCAGGGATACTATCTAGAGGAAATGAAAGAAAATGTCTCCTCTGTTTTAGTACAGGAGATGCATCAGGACTGCACATCTTAAAGTGATTCAATTAAAGGAAGAAAAAAGAAACTATAGGAGGAAAGGACCAGTCGTAATTTAACTTTGGCAAGGACCTTCCTATTTAAAGCAGTTGTGGTCCCCTGCAGATGATCAGTAAATATGCCACAGTACACATAAATGGCCTTGGTCTGTTACTACTTACCTCTTCATAGAAGCTTAAGACATCATTGATATATCCTTTTATATGCCAAAAAGATTAAAATTCATAAATAAGCAATTTCCTATACTTAAATTATTAGTATTACTAAGAAAATCTTCACTTGAATTTTTGTTGTTGTGTGTGTGTGTGTGTGTGTGTGTGTGTGTGTGTGTGTGTGTAGGCATGCATGTATGTGAATTATACAGACACATGGCACATACACACACACACACACACACACACAAAACTACATATATTATGTATATGTGTATGTTTAAAGGACACACATGCATATTATATGCAAACCTACATACACACATGTGATTGCATTTTGGTGAGATTTGTCTAGTTCTTATGATAGTTCAGAATATCATGCAATATATCTAATTATTCAAACACAAGTGTTAAGTTTTAATTATATGCAGATCAATTATGTAGTTGCTCACTAAAGCACACAGATGATGGATATGCAGATCATTAAACACATGGAACAATATGTATGTAGCACACCTGCTTTACAGTTTGATTGCATTGGATAATGGCTGCAAGTACAAACATTTTATTATTACAGTCAGTCTCTTCCTGCACCATTGTTCATCTTCAAATTTAAGGTTTAGCTTGAATATGTCAATGATGCAGCAAATATGCAGTAATCAAAGGCTAAGGGTTCAGTACAGGAGTGCAGCTGTGTACATAGGGCTGAAACCTTTTCACATGTCCACTATGTACTGGAGGTTGACACATTTTCATACGCCCACAGTGTTCCTCAAGAAGTCCTTATCCTAAAATCTCAGGATATTTGCCATTTTCAAGTCCTCCCTAATCCTCCTCCCCACACACACACAACTACCCAAATTAGGGGTTAACCTGCATAAAGAGGGACAGGTGATAACCCTGTTTGTAATAGGCAATCATGTTTGCCACATGAAACAGGTAACATACTTATGGAATATATTACCTAAGAATTACATAGTGGAGGCAAACAATACATTTAGTTTTAGAATGTAAGATGCAAAGTATAGAAATACAATCTGGAATGGACAATTTTGCACAGGCATGCACATTAGGAACAATATATATAAAACATAAGTATGAAGACCTGAATCTGTCACATATTTTTCCTGAAAAAGCACATCAGATATATCAGACATATTGCATGTTTATGAGGCATGATATATATTAATATTAATGTGTATCAAGTAAGGAGACACTTCTCTTATCACTAAACTGTATACACTTTGGTATGCATGCAGTAGGTATGTATTACCTACCTGACGTACATTTTGAGCCTTTGTTTACTAACAGCCATAACGTAGAGCACTTGTATTATAAAACTAGAGGAGTTCATTGCCTAGTAAGCTAAGCTGTATAAAATGTTTATCCACCAATCAGAGGATCATACAAACTTACAAGGCTATATATGTGATGGGCATTGTTGTGTGGCAAGCTTATCAGACATATCTGTACTATTAATAAAATATAAATAGATTAAGGAATTGTTTTCAGAAGAATAACATTTAGGGTTTCTATGCAGTTTTCATTCATTAAGTATGATTTGCAAAGAAAATGCAGTAAACCTATTTATTTGCTCCACCTTTGAACAGGCTTGCACACAAGAAAAAGCACATATGTTAAGCATATATTGTAAAAACATTAACTAGCATACTTTTTCGACATATTAACAACAGTGCTTCCTTATTAGAGGTAATATTCATCAGAAATATAGATGGCATTCAGAACTCTTATGAAAAATGTTACTTACTTATTTTGATGTTTATTATATGCTATAAAGAAAAAGGAAATGCCTTTCTTGTTCTGAAATGCACTACTTAAATGTAAGGAATATTTTAGAAACAATTTTTAAAATCATCCCAAAATAAAAATGCTGTGCAGTGAGACAGATGAAAAGCAGAAGAAATGTGGGAGAATAATGACAAAAAACAAATATGCAGATAAAGTTGAATGTCAGAGCATTTAGAAAGGCAGAAGTACCTTCATTAAATAACATAATGTGAGGAAACACTTAGGATTGTTAGGCTAATGTGGTATGTGTGAGGCGATGCACTAACTACCCAGACTGAAGAATTTGTGCCTCTCTAGGTGTATGTAGGAAGTGGTAATTCTCTGCATAACAGCTTCCTTCCAGGTCATATTTACATTGTAAAAAATATCCACATAAGATCCCATGTAGCCTTTCATGGGGGAGTATCATTAAAGCATTATACTGCCTTACCAGAAAGTTGGTGGTTGTGATGTGCATGTAATTATGTAAGCCTAAGAAGCTGTAGAATACATTATTGTAATTGTTAAAAGAACGTTAATACCAGCAGATGGTTTGCTTCTATTAAATTTACAGTATACTCCACACTTAACAACCAGTCTTGTTCAGACAGAACAAGACCAGTTAAATGGATGTAGCTACTAGGTATTTACTAACATTGTATGTAACTGATTAAAATAATTGAAGAAATTTGGTCTGGTACTGTTAGTTTTGGAAGTAGTGTACATCTCTATAAAATTTCACTGAATTAAATTCCTTGGTTTAACTGTTACAAGTTTTGTAGTTAATTCATTTTGTAATAAAGTCTGTTTAGGAAAAAAGTTAAGAAAGAGAGGGGTAACCAAGTAACAAACAAACACATAAACTGAAGAAGAGAAGGCATATTTTCACTCTGCATTCCCATGGAAGAAGGTGGAAAAGGAAAGACTGAAATTCAGTGACAGAATTTCAGAAGAAGTTGAGAGACAGTAGTCTATGTTTAGTGGAAAATTTCTAAGTTGTTTTCGTTAAAATAAAAGTGAATATTGAAAGATGGCAGATAGCAATTTACAAGAGAATTTTATATTTTTTATAGTTTTTTGCACAATGTGCTCTTCTGCACAGTTATATATATTTACTGATATTGGTATATTATTGTCTATTCGTTGTCTTAGATTACTTCTTGTTAATTGTCGTTGTTTCTTAGATGTCGCTGGAGGGCTTGCAGAATAGGAATTTCATTGTATTTTGTGACACTGTCTGTAGTACATATGACAATAAAGTTGAAACTGAACTGAATTGAATAAATCAGCAGAAATGCTAACAATACTCGTAGATTCCACTTTCAGTCAGTCTCAGCAGATTGGTACCCAACTCTGGGAAAAGGTATATATGGTCCATTTAACCAGAATGGCTTTATCAACAGAGACTAATATAGCTATGTAGTTAAAATTTTAGTACTATTAGTTGTAGAGAAACTAAATATGCCCCTAATTAGGTTAAGGATGCAGACATTTTTGGTACTAACACAATACCAAATTGGAATTAGAAAGGATTTTTAATAAGGAAGATTTCTCAGATGAACTCTATGAAATTCTTTTGCAATGTAATATGTGGTTAAAGAGGAAAAACCAATGCATGCGGTCCTCTTAGATTTATAAGTGGTTACTAGGCTTGCCATCCAGGTGACCATTGAATAGCATAGCTCAAATTCCCAGCTGCTTCCTAAGCAGTATCTGTTTAAGTGACTTGCTCATGGATGCATAGCTAACAAATGACGGAATCAAACCATGTACCACATGAACTATACCCCCGGCACCCACTGCCATCATCAAGGTCTTTCAAATATATCACATAAGCAAGTGCTATATAACATGGAATATCCAGAGTATTTCAGAAATCCTTCAAAGCATGATTGAAGAGTCTCAATATTTTTTCAGTGTTAAGGAGGATGTATGATAAGAGGCTTAAGAGTGCAATTAGTGAATAAACAAGGTAGAAGTGGAAGGTATGTACCTGCGAAATCTGTTCCTGAAAATAAGAAATCATGAAGTGAAACTGGAAGGTGACATGCTCAAAAATGACATCAGGAAGTGAATTTAATTCATAGCAGTGGTGGAAATAAAACAAAGTTTTCCAGCAGATATATAAGTGAAAAGATAACATGACCTTGGAATATTTTTTTGAAATCAGAATGCAGACAAAGTACATAGAAATGTATTGAGCAGGGCAGCCACTTCTGCAATATAATTTGTGCCATTCCAGCAAACAAAGAGTTATTAGATAAACTGGAAAAAAAGATTTCCGAGATAGGTGAAAATATGTTTGCCATTGGAGTCCCACTGTGTATAATGTAATTATTTAGTTAAGCTTTTTCAGCATCAGAAGAGGGAACTCTGACATTAATGAAAGCTGTAATGTCACATCAGTTTCTAACTCCCTTTTGAAGTCTAATTCAGCATTCTCCATGAAACAACTGGTGTCTACTACTTCCCCTCCTCTCTCTGGGTCTTATGGCAGAAAATTCATAAATGTTCTCTACTCTAAAGAGAAATGCATTTTTTCAAGAAGGACAGATAAAGACTGTTGTATCAATTATGGCAGTACATGCTACTGTCAAAGCATTATGTGCTATTTTTAGGGTGTGGCTGGTGCCAGGGAGCTGAATGGTAACAGTGACACTCCCATTGTATAAAGGAACTGGGTAATTATGGGCCAGTCATCATTACCTCTCTCCCAAGAAAAGGTATGGAGAGAATTATGTGGAGTAGGTCGATGGAGTTCCTGAACACAAACTGTAGAGTAGAATGGTGATAGCATACATTCATTCACTAGAGCACTTGTCTTAATTCAGTTTTGTGGCTGGGTTATAAGAGGAACATTATAGATATTGTGTGTATGAATTTCTCTGAGGCCTTTGACACATAGAAGCTTGAGGGAGAAGGAAGTGGTATGGATTATTAGTCCTAACTAGCAAATCAGATAGACCCTACAATGTATTAAAATGTTAGTATAAACCAGAGGATCACTTAACATGTGTATACAAATGTCTCTGTTACAGAGATAATGGTTAACTGTTCTCATGTGGACTACTGTTTATAAAAAAAAAGTTCACAGAAGTAGAAACACTTAATTTATTAAACAGGATAAAAGCTTTTGGGATGTACCCTTCCTCAGTTATCAAAGAATATATTCTACAAAAAAATTATCTAATTTTATGCTCTCAAAACATAATAGCACATGACACAGCCAGCCAATAAAATAACATATCCTGTTAACAAACAATCTAAAACACATACTATTAAAAAATAAAAAAGGAAATATAAGCTCATACACATAAGAAATAAGCTCACACACATAAAATATATACATATATGAACTTTCACATTATTTATATTTCATTTGTTTTTCAACCAAATAGGGCTTTATAGTGACCATATTGTTTAATCCAGGGAACTTATCAGCATCTAATCTAGTTATCCACCCATATTCAGCTATATCTAATCTATTGTTCATAATCACCCCCTCTTATATTCCTATAAACAACTTCCAACACCCAATGAAGGAATGTTCTCTGCATGCTAATGTACTTACTAGTTTAACTCATGTTGTAATGTTCTTCTGTCAATAGTTATACAATGAACCTGAATGGTGGCTATTATACCAAAATTAATGGACTTCACAGGGTTGTTCTAAAGCCTAATGATATAGAATTAAAATATCTTTAACCCTAGAAAATGCATTTCTTTATAATACACACTCCGATGTGTACTATTACAGTTAAAACATGGTAACAGTAATTATTTAGTAATTTAAAAAAATGCATTTAAATGCAAAGATTTGTTCTTCATTATTTTGTACTTCTGGATGAAGAAGTAGTCCCAAAAGACAAACATACATGCATTTGAATGTTGTTGAGTTAGGCTGAGATTTTGACGATAGTGGACTGCGGAGCTGTATTACTGGACAAGAAAATGTTCATGGGTACTTACTTGTTCATCCTCTGTTACTATTAGAAAGGGCTTAGCAGAGTGTTAGCCATTCCTACTTTAATTAATTTAGTGGTCTCAGAAATCCATTGTGTACTGTTTTAAGGCAGCAGTAACATTAAAGTTAATCTCCCAATTAGAGTTACAGTTTATTATAACTCTTCCAGACTGAGTCATATTTTACTGCTCACAAATTTAAAATGTTACAATATTTTACAGCTATGTTTTAGAAATAGTATTTCTCTGTAGCTATGTGGCAGATAAGCTGTGTAGCTCTTTATTTACATATACAGAAAGAAACTGAAGTTACAGAATGTGCTTTGTGTAATGCACAGGATGCAGATGGTTACGTGCATTTTGGCTGTTAAAATCATTGAAGTAATTATGTGCATAATGTGCAGTTTACATTCTAGTCAGCACTTTTGCAAACAATACATAATGTTTTATTTTTATTATCCTTCCTTGTGGGTACGACACATGGAGATTTGACATGTAACAGGAGTTGGATTAACAAATATTGAAATTGTTGATGGGATAAATAATTTTGGGACAGCAGCGAAGAGTGGATGCGTGCCTGATAGAACATTGGCAGCTGAGTTACTACAGAAAATGATTGGAAAGTCAATACCTGGCTTGTTGAGAACCATGACATATACCTGACATGTAGCAATACCTTCAGTTTCTACCCCTATGCGATCTGCTGGTCATGAAATGATTTACCACTCAGTAACACTCACACTGCAGGGAGTAGGCAATGCTCTTCAATACGTAGCAGGATTGTAAAGAAATAGTTCATAATAATGCATGTATTTAAGACACTATCATTAGTGCAGTTGACTTACTGCATTGGGAAGTTATATATTAGCAGACCTAGTAAGAAGTCATATCATGTTACCCTGTATATTATGTCCCAATATGTCACAATATCCCATATTATCAGGTTTAGAGGTATATGCATTTGGTATTTATCACTGAGGTTCACTTAGATATACAGGTGCCAGCGGTATGACTTTTCAGAAGGAAAGTACTGCTTCAAGGAGCTATGTCAAAAAGATAATGCTTTCAGTGTTGTTTGTCTTTCTGGCTTTCCTCAGTTAGGGGTCGTCAGAGCGGAACTCCGGTCCGCTAATGATTGGCAGTAGAATTTTATGGTGATGAGTTGCCAGCCCGACGCCCAACCTTCAGCAAAGGCACGCCCATTCACGCATGTCTTTTGGAGGCCACTCGACCGCGGGGAGGACATGCAGACTCCACACAGAAGGCACTCCAGTCGAGAATTGAACAGGAGAACCTCTTGCTGTGAGGCAACAACGTTACCGCTGTACCACCACGGCACTTCTTTCAGTGTACTGTATTTATGAATTTCTGTACATTCTGTAGGGTGAAGAAGGTTATCATCTTACAATTTTTTTATTGTGTTTAAGGATGGTGTTTCGATAATGACAGTTTTTAAGAGGGTGATATGTAGCACTAAGTTCTGTGATGAGGTGACCCAATTTCTCCATGTAGTAAACATGTTTATCATTCTAGGCTTTATCTGATTTTATTTTCTCAGGCAGTTGATCAGATTTTTACATTTGCGATTGCATTTTTCTTATGTCAAGTATGTGACCGTATTCACTTCTGTGTAACATGGTATATGCAGAATAACTGCAGTGTTATAAACAGTAGATTAGGCTGTATGTAAAAACTATGCGCCTTGTACCAGGTTCATGGTAAAAAAGGGCTCCTGTATAAGCCCATTTGTTCAGTTAAGTAGCAAATAAACCAATAAACAGATGCTATATATTTTGCTGCAAGGCAATCATCAATGCTTCAAGAAGTTCAGTATAAGTCACAAAAAACAAAATCAAAAATAAACTAATAAATGATTTCTTATAAAATTAGAAAAACAGCAATAAGTATTTTAAATAAGTGCAAGTCCTTTTGGTTTAGAATTATCACACATAACATAAAAGACAATATATTTAGACAAATTTGTGTCATACATTATTTAGTATCATACATTCTTGCTTCATTTCAGTTTTGCAGTTATTCTCTTTTTTAGACATGACTTAATTGAGTTCCCCCTGGAGTACCCTTACTTGTGTAATTGTAAACATAACCCTAACTTTCCAACCATATATATTACTTTAAAAATAACCCAATTCCTAACCCTAACATTAAACACACACACTAATCATTATCTAAAGATATTATTAAACTAATAATCCCTTCATTAACCCACACAGACCTGCACATATACACACATCCACAATACCAAAACATTCAGTATATCCAGATGTTTTTGGCATTCTGACACAAATTATCACATCTGGAATTGGTCACTCACTATTCTGCCTATCAGTAGATTGTGACTACTTTATTAGCAAGCAGTAAGCAGTCTATATATATATATATATATATATATATATATATATATATATATATATATGTGTGTGTGTGTGTGTGTGCGTGTGTGTGTGCGCACACACACACACACACACACACACACATATATATATATATATATATATATATATATATATATATATATATATATACACGCACACACACACATGCACATACACACATATATAAGAATATAACATAAAAGTTGTACAGGAATGATTATTCTTGATATTAGCATACAGATTATTAAAACCAATATTGTCAAAACTCCTTTTGTAAGATGCGTGTCAAATATCGCTTTGCATTCTTAGTAAAAATAAGCTGGTCTTGCTTGTTTAAACCATGGTTTATTAAGTTAAAACAAGGGATGAGCACTTTCACCCTTGTTAGAGCTTTATTATTATTATTATTATTATTGTTGTTGTTATTATTGAAACTAATAGCATTTAGCCAACCCAGCTTCATCTCTGATTTTTTTTCTAATCTTCACATTTTTTCAGTTTATTGGTATGGAAATTTCCTGAGTACTTGTTATCCTTGAGGACAGAGGTGAAATCCATCATGAGAAAAGCACTTCATGTAGTTTCATACCTCACATAAGAGATGGCAGATATGTCCTTAGCCATTAACTGAATGCCAGAATTTTGTCTTGCTATACAACTGCTTTTAAGAGGTTACAGGAAGATTCTGATTACCAAATATGTTTTTCCTCCTTTATTAGGATGTTTGATATTCATACCATATCTTGTCATATATTTAATTGGGAGGATCCCTTCAGATAGTTCACTCCACTGTGAATGATGACCATGTCATCGTTACTCAAACATTTGTAACATAGTTGACATGTCTGACAGGTCCTACTCTGGACCAGTAATGAAGGAGACTCAAGCCTCACCACTGAGACAGTTGCTAAGAGCATAGATGGATTCACACAGTATTTACAGATGCAGCTCCCTGCACCAAACACAATTTCCCTTAAGAGCACACAGGGAGCACTCTCTAGACCTGGGGCTGGACTCTCTTTCTTGCTCCAGACCCACAAAACTCCACACTGACCACTTTGGAGCTCTGTGTCCCTGTTTCCTGCAGCTGGCACACACACTTGCATATCTGAGTTTCACACACACACATACACACCTCGGAAAAGCTGGCACATATTTACTAGCTGTGGCTTTTTCTGCCCAGACTCTAAGGTAATCACGCTGCCATCAGTCAGCTACCCTAAGGCTCTTACCAAGGGTACCCAATTATACTGTGTAAAATTAATACTAATACAAAAGGTAGAGTGTGACCAAAGCAGCAAGGCTTTCAGAAGCAGCCACAGTGTCACTAAAACAAGCATAATTACTCTCAAGATGTAAAAAGTCTTCTGTAAAGGACCAGCCACAATGAAAGGTATTAAAATATTTCACGATAAATAATAAAACAGAAAACAGGAGAATACTGAATGCATTAAACAACAGAGTTTCAACCACAGAGATATAAAATAATATAGTTGGATAGTTTTTCACACATCCAGAAAACAATACTAAACTATTCTCACTAAATGTCCCTGACTAACTAAAGAATTACTGCTCCCTGACTACTTACTACAGCAAGGCAAGCTGATGTGGGCTGAGTGTCTTGCCACAGCAAAAGCCAGATGATGTCTGTCTTTGTATGAGTGGATGTGTAAGATATATATCCTGTCAGATTCTGTGCTGCTGCAAGAGTTCCAAAGAAACCAGATGCTAAGATCTGTGGCAGCATCTGAAAGCTATAACACAATTTCAAACTTTCCCCCCTTTCAGGGTTCTCTGATAAAACATGCACATTTGATTAGCTACAGCAATATAACCTAATATACATGCATACGTTCTTTCTTTCCACCAGGACCTAATGTTCATGCATTTTTAACACAAGGAAAGTAGACAACCACTAGATCTAAAATGTCAGCCTTTGAAACACATCATTCTAACACTGGGACATATCACAAAAACTCCCAAGAGGCCAAAGTTTTCCTGTTTGTTTAATGGTATCTTATAAATAGTGACAAAACCAACCAGTGATTTGGGCAGCCTCCATCAGTGGGCATACCATGGCAGAGAAATGCATGTAATTGACTGGCACTGTCCTCATCTGCCCACTATGGCCAATTGCTGATGAAAATAAATTATCATTGTTTGTATGGACAATTTTAGTACATTTGATTGAGTTAGTGACTGGCCACATTCTCTCACAATACACAAGCATAAACCACAAAAAGAAGTGAATCTCTTGCTTAACATAAATGCAGCAATCCAGAATCTAGCCCAGCGACTGACTGTTCAGAGCCTGAGATATTGCTTTAGTGCCAGCTAAGGCCATGTTAAGCATTCCATTTACCATCACATAAGTAACATGTCATATTTATTCTGCTGTTGTCAAAGTTAGATGGGTAAGACAGCCTGCTGTAACCCTCACCCCATTTATGGTTCATAATTAGACAATGTGCCACATTATCTGTATTGCATTTACCTAGGTAAGTTGTAAGTGTGCTGTACTGTACTGTTCTTGCATGTATACTGATGTTTAGTCTTTTGTAAATATTATTGATTGTTATGTTGAAGATCACCTTAAAGGTACATAGGAAGCACTATACATAAAACAAATGGTCAGGATTCTTAATTATGACACACAGACTGCAGACGTACAAACTGCAGACCTAATGTGGTGTTAGCATAATACTAGCTAATCCCCTGATAAATGTTCATTTTAGTGACATACCTAAGTTTTAGATGTACACTTTTGTGCAGCAACATTTAGATGTCTTTAGAAGTCTTCTAAAAGTATGTTTATGGAGTTATGCTGCAAATTACTCACACCTGGGTACAGGACTCCTTAATCATAGAAAAAATGTGTGCTGAAGCATGCACCTTTTTGAAGTTTTACAGTTCTCCAGACTACATACTAAATTTAAATTTGTGGATTAAAAAAATCTATAACAAGATAGGAATAATGCATACTTATGTGTGGTAGTGAGATTCGGTCATAGTGATCAAGATTTAACTCCCTCAAATTCATCTCAGAATTTAATCCCACCTCCACGACTACATACTAAATTAAATGTACCCTATGTATGTCTAGTTCCTATGTCATAACTAGCTACTCATACCCTAAGTATGTGTAATATGTGTTTTATAACTGCATGGTAATACTCCATATACTGCATGGTAATACTCCATATACTCCTAATCCTTGCACCAAATTCAAGTCTAAACTGAAAATAATGATAAAGATGGGGTAATGTCTTTGTTAGTGCAAAAAATAATTATGCACAATCAAGCAGCAGAGGGTAGGGTATTTGGTGTACTAAATTTCACGTATGTTGGGGATGAGTAGCTGTGATGGAAACTTTTCAAGTAAAAATGCTGTAACAAAGCTGTGACGTGTATACCTTTTTATAGCAATTTTTTTTTATTAGACGCAGAGTTTAAAATCAGCTGATGTTCTGTTCTAGCTGTTGTGTTAAGCTAAGTACGTGGAAATTATTTTTGAAAACTGTAAAAAATTATTGACTTTTTTTTTTAATTTATGGTCACTTATTGTGAAAAATCTAACATTCTTTCCACATGGAGTTGCTAATATCTTCTTGTTAAATCATTGTATTTAAAATGCATTATGGATATTTTGGTTTGCACTCATGCAAACTTATGGCATTCAGCTACAGTATACAGTGGGAAATTTTCTTTACTGTATCTTGACTTATTTTCAATTTTTTATTTGAAATATTTGCAAAATATAAGGAAAGGGACCACCTTATACCATACAGAACATTCAGCTTCATATATCAGCTCTCTAACATAATACTACTTCCCTGCCATGCTTTAATAGTGCTGCTGAGTTAACTAGTGATTCAGAGGAATGTATAAATCGTACAGAGCAAAAACTCATTAGTGCCTCATTTGCATGTCTCTGAACTGAACACCATGCCATTTGAACAATAGAGTTGTGTTCCCCCAAGTAATCCACACAATGCTGTTTCACACACACACACACACACACACACACACACACACACACACACACACACACACACACACACACACACACACACACACACACACACACACAGAGAGCCTCTCAGTATTTACCTTGTTAACAGGCTTGCTGCTACCATACACAGCAATGAGTATACATAGTAAAATTGCTGTGTTTATCACTTACTGCTTTGAATTGTATGACTGTGCTATTTTAGTCCTGGTGTAAGGTTCCAGGGCAGAGCACATGGCTAAATTTCCATTAGCCACATTCCTGGAGTGCCACATTTGGATGCAGTTATCCAACACACTGCTGTAGTGCTACATGCTGTTACCTTCATAGTAATACTACACTGTATTTTAAATCACTCTGTCATAGCTCACTCAGCAATCCTGCTGCAACAAGATCGTGCAGTGCATTATGTTTTTCTGAATCATCATCATCATCTTTCGGCTTTTCCCGTTAGGGGTCGCCACAGCGGATCATCTCTTTCCATTTCTTCCTCTCCTCTGCATCTTGCTCTGTCACACCAACCGCCTGCATGTCCTCTCTCACCACGTCCATAAACTTTATCTTAGGCCTTCCTCTTTTCCTCTTACCTGGCAGCTCCATCCTTAGCATCTTTTTCCCAATATACCCATCATCCCTCCTCAGCACATGTCCAAACCAATGCAGTCTCATCTCTCTTGCTTTGTCTCCAAACTGTCCAACATGAGCTGACCCTCTAATATACTGATTCCTAATCCTGTCCATCCTAGTCACACCAAGTGCAAATCTTAACATCTTTAACTCTGCAACATCCAGCTCTGACTCCTGCCTTTTTGTCAATGCCACTGTCTCCAACCCATATAACATAGCTGGTCTCACTACCCTCTTGTAGACCTTCCCTTTCACTTTTACTGGTACCTGTCTGTCACAAATCACTCCTGACACTCTTCTCCACCCATTCCACCCTGCCTGTACTCTCTTCTTCACCCCTCTTCCACACTCACCATTACTCTGAACTGTTGATCCCAAGTACTTAAACTCGTCCACCTTTACTAACTCTACTCCCTGCATCCTCACCATTCCGCTACCCTTCCTCTCATTTACACACATATATTCTGTTTTAGCCCTGCTGACCTTCATTCCTCTGCTCTCTAGAGCATATCTCCACCTCTCCAGAGTCTCCTCAACCTGATTCCTACTCTCACTACAGATCATGATGTCATCTGCAAACATCATAGTCCACGGGGCCTCCTGTCTGATCTCATCTGACAACCTGTCCATCACCACTGCAAATAAGAAAGGGCTCAGAGCTGAGCCTTGATGTAATCCCACCTCCACCTTAAATGGATCTGTCACTCCCACTGCAGTTCTCACCACTGTCACACTACCCTCATACATATCCTGTACCACTCTTACATACTTCTCTGCCACTCTCGACTTCCTAATGCAATACCACAACTCTTCTCTAGGCACCCTGTCATATGCTTACTCCAAGTCTACAAAGACACAATGCAACTCCTTCTGACCTTCTCTGTATTTCTCCAGTAACACTCTCAGAGCAAACATTGCATCTGTAGTGCTCTTGCCTGGCAAGAAACCATACTGCTGATCACTAATCATCACCTCCCTTCTTAACCTAGTTTCTACTACTCTTTCCCATAACTTCAAGCTGTGACTGATCAATTTTATCCCTCTGTAGTTACTGCAGCTCTGCACATCACCCTTATTCTTAAAGATAGATACCAAAACACTTTTTCTCCACTCCTCAGGCATCCTCTGACTTTCCAAAATTTCATTAAACAATCTAGTTAAAAATTCCACTGCCATTTCTCCTAAGCACCTCCATGATTCCATTGGGATGTCATCTGGGTCAACAGCCTTTCCATTCTTCATCCTCTTCATAGCTGTCCTTACTTCCTCCTTGCTAATCTGTTTCACCTCCTGATTCACTATCCCCACATCATCCAACCTTCTCTCTCATTCTCTTCATTCATCAGCCTCTCAAAATACTCTCTCCATCTACTCAACACACTCTCCTCTCTTGCGAGTACCTTTCCCTCACTATTCCTTTATCTCCCTTACTTGCTGCACATCTTTCCCAGCTCTGTCCCTCTGTCTAGCCAATCAGTACAGGTCATTTTCCCCCTCTTTAGTGCCCAATCTCTCATACAACTCTCCATACGCCTTATCCTTAGCTTTTGCCACCTCTCTCTTTGCCATACCCCTCATCTCCTTATACTCATGTCTACTTTCTTCATCTCTTTGACAATCCCACTTCTTCTTCACCAGCCTCTTCCTCTGTATACTCTCCTGTACTTCCTCATTCCACCACCAGGTCTCCTTGTCCTCCTTCCTCTGCCCAGATGTCACACCAAGCACCTTTACAGCAGAACTAGTAAGGGAGACTGCTAGAGTTACCCAGCTATTCGGTAACTCTCCACTGCCTCCCAGTGCCTGTCTTAACTCTTCCCTAAACTCCACTTCACAATCACCCTTTTTTAACTTCCACCATTTAATCCTTGGCACTGCATTCACACTCCTCCTCCTCTTCTTGATCACCAACGTCATCCTACAGACCACCATTCTATGCTGCTTAACTACACTTTTCCCTGCCTCCACTTTACAGTCTCCAATCTCCTTCAGACTGGCCCTCCTACATAGGATATAATCCACCTATGTGCATCTTCCTCCACTCTTGTACGTCACCCTATGCTCCTCCCTCTTCTTAAAATATGTATTCACCACAGCCATGTCCATCCTTTTCGCAAAATCCACAATCATCTGACCTTCTGCACTCCTCTCCTTAACACCATACCTACCCATCACTTCCTCATCCCCTCTGTTCACTTCACCAACATGCCCATTAATATCTCCCCATTTTTTAATATTAAGCCATGACAACCCTTGTCAGTGTCCAATTCATTTACATTAAATGTTTATGCTACAGTTTGTAGATGGGTGACACCATTGCATGTATCTCATAACTTCACTGAAATTTGGGCAGGTGACATCTGAATTTCCATGCAGTAATTTGGACACTGGCCAGTATTCATAGGCAGTACATAGTGGTATGCAACTTGGCATGGGTAGTGGCAACTAGCATGGAGGAGGTGATTCAGAAACACAACTACCATGGACAGCCTAGGATAAAAAGAGTGGTATGCCATGTAAACAAAAGACCATATGATGACATAGAAATGAGGTTCCCAATGAAAAAGAGGCACGTCAGTTATACAAATTAAGGCATCAAATGTGGCAGAGTGATTCAGAGAGGTATGAAAAGGCATGCCATGCGGCAGCATAGACCTGTTCTAAATGTCAAGGACTGATAGTGTACAGGACTCCGCAGTGTTTCTGGTATCAGCAGCTATAACAGTGAAAACATCCGTGGCCACTCTTGGAACCAGTGCCTATGACCTTCGACACTGTAGCCATCCATCTATGCTACTACCGATGGTGGGGTCTGTGCCTCACTTACCAGCACTTGATTGGATAGCAGAGTGTGGATCCTTTCTGTGTGGAAAGAAAGGTTATATGGGAGCTTGTCAAATTGTGTTGTCCACCACCACCACCTGATTGCCCACACAATTCCAACAGGGCCCCACTTGCTCCACAGCGTGAAAGATAACATGAATGGTTTCCACCCCTCAGTTGCCAGGTGGACTGCATGCAGTGCCCAAGATGTCATTTGCAATGTTCAAATGTGCTACCCAAGAAGTTCTCATGATTCACACATATGGCACATGTCCAGCATATTCCAAAGGTCTGTCAGCTAGTAGGTAGATAAACACAGGCAGGTACACATGCATGCAGGTAGCAGGCCACTTATAAATGTGTCACTATTCCATATGTTGCAGGTGATGCCAGATATGCATTAGAACTGTGGCTGATTACCTCAATCCACAGCTCTCAAACCATGGTAGAGATGGCATACATAGAATGTGTTTTTGGCCAACTGAAGGGATACTTTCTTGACTTGATGCATCAACTTGGGGCACTGCAGTGTTCACCAGAGGCCTGCAGTCAAGTGTTTGTTGTATGTGTCATCTTCCATGGCATGGCTACATGGAAACACTTACAGCAGTAGGAAACATCATAGCAGTGCTTACTGTAGCTACAGGGGCAGTAACCAAGGAACAAGCAGACATTTAGGCTTGAACGGACAGGAGAGGTACATTAAAAGAGGTAGAAGCAGGTGTATTACATAATAGCACTGTCAAAGAGGTGGCATCTAGTCCACAACTATAGACCATGATATAGACAATACAGAATAAAATATGGTGTGTATTATGAACACCCAGTACATGGATCTGTCATTATGTGCATCAGACATTACCTAACCCATGCAGGCCAGGGGGTGGGAAGGGCACAACAACACTATATGTACCAGGATCATGAGAAGTGGATGTAATTGTCACAAAGTTTGGCAGTAGTCTTTGGGGAGTCACATTGTCCTGTGGTAGGATGGAACTGCCAAGCTGTGAACACTGGCAATGTGTACAGTAGTAGTCTGTGGTCTCAGGCCTTGATATGTTCAGAAGCAGGCTTGGTGTAGAACTATGTGAGCATGCACATGTACCTTGATGGTATGTCCAATCCCAGGAAACAACAGATGCACGTCATACAAAACATGAATGACTGCCTTGAGTAGATGTGATGCTCTGTCTACCCACAGTGGATTTTGGGAGTAAAATATGGGAATAACCGTGTGTGACCTGAGGAGCACTGGTGGTTAGGAAAGTGAAACCAGCCATGCCACTGAATGATGACTTTTGTGGTGAGAGCTTACAGTGATGCTATCACAGGAATAGTCTGTGCTATCTGGGTGTGCTTGGCCCTTGGCTGGCTACCTCCATTATGGACCTTCCCACTGCTGTAGACAGCATAGCTTGCAGAGGCAGTCTGGAGGGCAGTTGCTATGTGCCTTCAAAACACAGTAGATGCAGTATTAACCACCATTCACCTAGCAATACCATCTGCTCCCTGTCCTTATACTCTTTGTTACTATGCAGGCAGTGCTTGTTATCCTGCAAGCCACGCATGTGTTGCATATTTTCACACAAGCCTCACAACATACTCACCATTACCACAGTGCTGTGAGTAGCAGCTGTTTGTACTTTTATCACTAAGCTGCATGCCTGCTGATTAATGACAAATGTGGCACACAGGTCATGGACAGACCTGAAGTCATGGCGGTGCCACAGACCAAAATGCCTGTCCCCTATTGGAGTACATGCACATCATTGCACCTCACATATACAATCTGGGCTTGGGCCTCCTGTGGATCCTAGGTAGTGTTCAAAGTTGGAGGACAGTTTATAAAACTCTGGTAAGGATGAGGTTTGGCCTATTCCTCCACAAGAACCTCATGTTTATGAGCTCTCCATTGTTATTGCTACTGACAGTAGTGTCACTATGTCTTCAGACTGTGCATTGTGCACATTGGCATTATTGTTAGCCATAGGTGACCTGCTGACCTCAGATATGTTCTGTTAAATTGTGCAGGACCCTCCACCAGTACAGCATGTGAGGGTATAAAGATGAGATACCAGTGCCAGGAGTGAAACATATGCTAAACCCCCAATCCATGGCAGGTAGATGAAGGTGTATGGGAGTAGCATATGGATGCATACATGCATATCTTTTTTGTGCAATGTGTTATTTCAGTTTGGAGTTACCTGGAGGACATATATGCAGAAGCCTCTTGCTGAATATGTCTCGATGCACATACACTGCACTGCATTTCCTTCCTTGCATGCAGTGCAGTGTACCATATGGATGTGTATGGCTATTAATAACATGGTGCATCCACTTGTGTAGTTGCTGCTGGTCCAGCTTCCATATTCAAGTCACCACTTGCTGTGGGGGTCCATGACCTCTCCCCAGAGAGGGACACTATAAACTCCTTCAGCTATCTGACAGTATGAGTGTATTCTTTGTTGGAGGTCCCCCTCTTATGGTGGACATGTCCTTAGCAATTATTTTCCATGCCTTGTTCTTGGCATACAGTAATGTACTGGTTACTCTTCACTGCACCTGTTGTAAGTTATGGTTGCCAAGAGCATTAATGTCTTGCACCACTCCCTGCCACACTTAGTCCCAATAAACCTTTTCCATATTACCTTTGGCTAGGGTGTGCATGCAATTTGTGTGGATGGCCTGCAGTAACATCTCAGTTTCCCGAATGGTAAACATTTCCAGTCCATGTTAAGGTGTGTACACCTGTGGATTACACATCAGTGAGTGTGCATGCATTTCCTTCTGTGAATTTCTCATATGTATCTGCATTGAGCTGCTCTCTGCAATGCTGTGACCATTCCATCCCTTTTGCTATAACAACTGCAGTAAAGGGCATGTTATCATGACACACCTTCCTGCACCACCCTGCTCCACTCTCAAAGTGCATAGTCATACCTCACCCTAGGTACAGGGACCATCATACTCAGCATGGCACATCCTTTTCTAGGAGTATGTAGCACACTGTGTGCCATACCCATGATAGTGGCATGCCATTATACTATGTTCCCAGAATTCATAATTTCCTCTATGTCCCTGTTGCAGTCCACTATGGATATAGAGTTAAGTGCAGGGGTACATTACCAGTTATCTTGTTTTCCTTCAGTATGCCTATCCCAAAGTTCAAAGTCATTCTGTAAAGTTTTAATTTCACAGTTGCTTGTTTTAACACAGTGTCATGCAAAATCTTGTCCGTGATTTATATTGATCTAATAAGGGCCTCTCAACATGATGGTTACACTAAAGAGGCAATTCAGTGTGACTGTCTGAACTACTACCATAATGCAACATGCTTTCCACATTGACCGGTGCCACCCTGTCCATCCTAGAGACAGGGACACATATGCACTCTGTGCTCATGCACTGAGCCTGTGTAGCTCATAATGCCTTTACTGTGTGCTACTGACGCTTTTAGTAGTGACTCATTCTTATGCTACAGTGTAATGTTTGAATGTGTACTTTGGACATGGATTATCACTTTGATCCTCAGTTGAACCTGTGTGAGTGTACATGACTTCTCCAGTGCTAGGAACAGCAGGCCTGACTGCTGTCCTTGTTATTCCACCATAAGGACTTAGAGGAGCATCTTTTGGTCCAGTATGAGGGCCCATTTTACAAGCTGGATGCTTGACATGTGCTTGCCAGGATGGAAAATAATGCTATTGGCATCCTCCATGCTGTGAGCACTGCAAGCATAATTAAATGACCCACAGATACACTATCCTGACCTGCTTGAAGGGTGGGAGGCATGACTTGAGAGAGAGAAAGAGCAAGACAGAGTGTTACTGTTAAGTATTGTTTTTTTTCCATATTCTCTTAACAGCCCACTATTACATTGAGCTCTTCCTACCTTGTTTTGAAGCATCCAGACAGCACTGTACCAGCATGGAAAGATGTCACTGGAGGCAAGAGTGCCTCACCCGGCAGTAGGGTACATATTCATGGACAGAACTGCACTATGCATCAGAAATTGAATGTGTAACGTGTCCTAATGTGTAAACATTTTGTTCTTTCCTTCTGCAGGTCCTGTTGTGATTGTGCAGAGGTGTGGTGGCAGTCAGCTTGGCCTGCACTGGTCAGTACCTCTGATGACTGAATAACAGTAGTTGCTAGATCCACCTCTTAGCAGGGGGTTTGAAGTCACCCTACTGAAGGTGACCTAGAGGGTTCACTAGTGGTCTCCATAGCCAGTTCTGAGGAGGGTTGGAGGCTTTTCTTCTGATAACAAACTGCAGGGGTCCCTTGAGTCTCCCTGTGGCAGTTACAGAGGCTGGACGCCTGACTCACCATTGTGGAGTGCTTCTTGGCATAGCTGGTTGAATAACATGATTGGCATAACTCAGCCATCAAGCTACTTGTATCACAGCCTAATGCCAACCACGGCGATCAATGACTGATGTCTCTGTGGGTTGGCTTGTGGTCCTGGACTGGAATCCATCATGTACAGTGCCCCATCCTCCTCCAGGTGATGTCCTGCCTTATGAGTCATTCCCTGTACCTTGTTTGTTATCCAGCCTACCCCATCACTAGGTGTCCATCGTCTGTCTGTTTCCATCCATTGTTGTCCCCACATTTTGTGTCAGTACCACCTCTGCCCATTTGTGTCTGCATTTTATGTTCTTCTGCCCCTGCTACCTTCCCTTCGCACTCTGTCCTTCCCTCAAACTTTCTTCCCTACCTTCCTCAGCTACCCTTTATCTTCTTATAGTACAAATGGATATCTTTCCCACATAAAAGGAAAGTATGCACTTCTTACCCTCAGTCTGTGATTCTTTGTGGATACCCTTGTGTGTTTTCCTTTGCTTGTTGTACCTCCTTTATTAACTTTCCTACTTCCTCTTTTTCCCCATTCATATGATGAACTAGATATGCACTTTGATGAGATTTCTCTCTTTGGACTGTCTGCCACTGCACGTGTGTGAGTCATTTGGCACTTTGTTGCATGGATGAGCTTTCATACCCTCTAGCATGTTGGAGCATGCTTGACTGCCCTTCCAGTGACATCAGACAATCTGTTCACTCACATTTTGCTAATATGGTTCCTACACTGTACCCACGTAACACTACTTCTCCATGTAATACAGCTCCACTAATTTATTATGGAGTTCTTATTCTGGACTACCAGTGCTAATAAAGCCCAGCTAAATAGCTGAGCATTTACATGTAATGTCATCCTACCAACATGAAGCACTTGTCTGTGAATCCCAGACTGTATATCTTTTGCATCGTGATAATGCTGATGTTTTGTAAATATCCTATGACTTTATAGGAAAAAAAATGAAGTGGTTTTAAAGCCATTATCTCTGAAATAGAAGGCGCTTCAATAAAATACTATATGAACAGCATTAAATGTGTATGTCATAGATTCAGATCTTTCACTTGGTGCAGTCTTCAAAGCTATGCAATACCTTGGAAAAGCTTTAGAGCTTTTAGCAGAAGAGTTTGTAGAATGTTTGACCAGATACTTAAAAATCTATGACATCCAAGTCCAAAAGTGTGTTTTGGAGCAGTGCATAGTACATAACAGTAATGATAGTAATTATGAAAAATGAAATAGACTTTTCAAAGCATTCTTGTTGCAGTTTACTGGTAGGTCCCCAGCCTTCGGAGATTACAACATAATTTGGTGTAAGTTTCTCCCAGGCAGTTTTGCACATCACTGATGTCTACAGTATCAAAGTGCTGTACCTAAGTAGTGCTCTGATGACACCTTTAGGTAATATGTCTATAGTTATGCAACCAAAATCACGGCCTGTGATGTTTACATACTCTGGCGTTCATACACTGCTTACAGCAGTTGTTATCAGCTTGAGTGCCACTGTGAACTGGGCACAGGTTAAAAGTTCTCTTATTGTAGTTTTTCTGCATGAGTCACCACTGAAAGCAGGGCTTTTTCATTTTGCAGTGTGATGAACCCAAGTCTGGCCTGTAGTCTAAAAGTCACATACCCTTCTAATGCAATTACCTGCATCAGTTTTATTTTCCCATGCTTCCTAAATGTGGCTTTTTAAGTGCTGCAGATAGCGAAGGTGAAAGTAATGCAGCAGTTCTGCTTAATTGCTATTGCAGTTACTTTTGTTGTTTTTTTCTTTTTTTTATTTCATTGTGCGTCACGTCCTACTGCGGTGGTGGTGCTGCGGTAGCGTTGTCGCCACACAGTAAGACATTGTCCTGTTCGATTCTCAGCTAAACCGCCTTCTGTGTGGAGACATGCGTGAATGGGTGTACCTTTGTTGAAGGTTGTGCGTCAGAGCTGGCAACTCGGCATGTAAAAATCTACTGCCAATCATTAGCAGACCGGAGTTCCGCTGTGGCGACCCCTAACCGGGAAAAGCCAAAAGACACAACAACAACATGTGCATCACGTCATGTTGCAGCACAAGAAGGCAATACTTTGTTCACTGATTCCTGCAGCATTTCTCGTTAAAACAAATGGAAGTAGGGCACGTTAAGCAAAATGTACCTCCTTCTATGAGTTTCATAATTTGATTCTAGAATTTTTTGGGACTTGAGAGGTTATCACACTG